>NC_081360.1:67824021-68127051 GCF_030684315.1 Stegostoma tigrinum | reverse complement strand
GTACGAATTTCTTGCCTGTATTAGCTGAGACATAGAGTTTAAGAGAAGGGAGACTATACTGAAACTGTATAAAATATTGATTAGGTCACAGCTAGAGCCTCGTGTGCAGCTATAGAGTCATACAGCACAGAAACAGACTCTTCAGTCCAGTCATCCATGTTGACCAAGTTTCACAAGCTAAACTATTTCCACTTGCCTGCGTTTGTCCCATATTCTTCCAAAGCCTTCCTATTCATGTACTAATTCAAATGTCTCTTAAATGTTGTAACTGTACCTACATCTGCAATAAGGAACATATTTGAAGTTGCTGTTAAAACTGTTGAAGTTGCCCACTTAAGTTCATGGTAATCAAATGAAGATAGTATGGCTTACCAATTTTATTGGAGTTACTGGAGCATATCAGAATAATAATAACAATAGAAATCAGGAAGAGTATCTCAAATGCTGGGAACAGGTGAAAGCTGGAATTAATATTGCTAAGACAAAGCATTAGGAATGGATGGCAAGCTGAGCTAAAACAAATGGTAAAATATTCTTCAAACATATTAATAGTAAAAGATGAGTGAAGGATAGAGTGGAGTCCATAAGGACCAAGCAGGGTAAACTGCTCACTGAAGGAAAGGGTATGGCAGAGGTACTAAATTAATATTTTGCTTCTGTCATTACCAAATTAGAAGATGGTGACAATGATCCAGTTGAAAATATCAGTGTTTTGCAACTGACCAGTATAGTAGAGATAAAGAAGAGGTGCAAAAAGGCTGGCAATATTCCAGGTTGAGAGATCACCGGGCCTGAATGTGATGCATGCTAAATTGCTGAGAGAGGGAAGGGAGAAAATTACTCTGCTGTTGACAGAAATTATTCAAGCCTGTCTGAACACAGGGTTAGTTCAGGGGGTCTGGAGGATTGCAAATGTGACACCATTGTTGAGGAAAGGGGCAAAGGATAATCTGGCAAACTACAGACACATCAGCTGGACATCAACAGTGGGAAAACTCATGGAAGCCATAATGCAGGATAAGATGAATATACACTTAGAGGAAAATATGCAGATACCTGGACAGTCAACAAAATCGCTAAACTTCAACATAATAGGACACACGTGATTGCATTGGAGAGGGTGCGAAGAAGATTACCAGAATGTTGCCTGGGCTGGAGACATTTAGCTATGAAGAGAGATTGGTTAGACTGGTGCTATATTCCTTGGAGCAAAAACTGAGGGGGGGTCACAATATGTAAAAATTTTGAGAAGCATGGTATGATTGACAGGAGGGAATCTTTCCAGATTTAAGGTAGGGCAGGAGATTTCAAAGAGATGTGAGGAAAGATTTCTTCACCAGATGGTGGTGAGAATCTGGAACTCACTCCTGTGACAGTCATAGAGGCAAAAACCCTCTTAACATTTAAAGAGTGTTTAGAAATGCACTTGCAATGCCAAAGCACAAAGGGCTATGGGCTAAGTGCTGGAAAATAGTATTAGATTAGTTAAGCTGTTGACTGCTGCAGAAAGTGGGCCTAAGGGCCTCTTTCTGCAATGTGGGCTTCAATGACTATGCCTAATCTCCTTAAAATTTAAAATATTTGGTTGAAGTGCATTAAATGTGTTTGCTGCAGAAGTTGCTTGTCATGCTGCAGGCTTGTTGACATAACACGGAGTCAAACAGTAACACATTTGCCCCCATGACTGTTGTTAGCAAGCATGATGAGCTCCTTCGCTCTGTGTCTTTGCTAAAAGTCAAGACCTGAAAGAAGTATTATGTGCCTTTTTTTCTGAATGACGCACCGATGTGGAAAAATGAATGCAAGGCAAGGCTGAGATGCTGTGACAGCCAAGCATTTGCAACGTGAATAAGCACTAGGATAGCAAAAGATCCCTGAGATACACCCTGTTTCAATTAGGAGAAGGATACCTGTCCCTGTATGTAAAGTGGCTATGTAGCAGCATTGTAATGAAAGGTGTTGATGACCTCCAAAATACAGTATTGGTGTAGTGAACTGTGGTTATTAGTGATTCAGAGATATATCATGATGGTGTGGTGAAGTTTATTGCTTGTCTCATAGCATGCCTCCAATGACAGAGGATGAAGGCTGTCACAGCCCAGCCAACATGTCCAGGGACTTTGGAGGAAGCCGATCAGATGGATACCCAGAGAAGATACCAGTGAGTTAAGGCTCCAGGTACCTGCTCTGACTTCCATTTTGGGAAACATGGCTGCCTAGTTTTTCTCCACTGCCTGGAAAAATAGCAATCTGTATATAAGTAAAGTGAGATTAGGCAATATGTGTTGTTAATTCATGCAAATACACTCCTTATCATTTACAAAGTGAAACACTTAATTTAGGTGTTAAGTCCTTATGTGCAAAATGGGCTTCCTTTCTCGGCGTCAAAAATCCCATTTGTCCATTACTCCTGTAATTTTCCAACTGTCTCACTTAGTTCAGGGCCTGGGAGAATTCAGTTCATGAACTCAGTTCAGAGATTAGCATATACAGTCATAGAAACAAACTGTTTTAAAGCTCAGAAAGAAGCCCTTCAGCTCATTATGACTTTACCAATCATCAAACAACTATCAACTCTAATCTGATTTTCCAGCAGTTGCTTGTAAATTTCTATGGTCTAATGTTTCAAATGATCAACATGAATGATTTGGAGGAAAGCGTAGTTGGCCTAATTAGTAAGTTTGCAGATGATACAAAGATTGGTGGAGTTTTGGATAGTGAGGATGATGGTCAGACGATACAGCAAGGTATGGAACAGCTGGAAGCATGGGCAGAAAAATGGCAGGTGTTTAATCCGGATAAATGTGAGTTGATGTATTTTGAAAGTATGGGTGGAAGTTAAACAATGAATGGTGAACTCTTAGGTGTATTGATATGCAGAAAGATCTGAGTGTGCAGGTCCATATATTACAGAAGGTGGCAGTGCAGGTAGAAAAGGTAGTAAAAATGTTCTATGGCACACTTGCCTTCATTGGACAGGGTATTGAGTATAAGGATAGGCAAGTTATGCTGCAGCTTTATAGAACTTTGATTAGGCCTCACTTTGGGCATTGCGTACAGTTCTGGTCACCACACTACCAGAAGGATGTGGATGCTTTGGAGATGGCACAGAAAAGGTTCACCAAGATGATGTCTGGAGTTGGGGCTTATAGATATGAAGTAAGTTTGGATTGACAGGGTTTGTTTTCACTGGAATGCAGGAGGTTGAGGGGTGACCTGATAGAAGTTTATAAGATTGTGAACAGCAAGGATAAAGTGCAAAGTATAAGGCTTTTTCCCAGAGTGGAAGGATCAGTTACTAGGGGACACAGACTCAAGGTGCGAGGGGGGACGTTTAAAAGAGATATGCGAGACATGTTTTTCTCACAAAGGGTGGTAAGTGCCTGGAACATACTGCCAGAGGAGGCGGTAGAAGCAGACACAACAGCAGCATTCGAGAAACACCTGGATGAATACATGAATAAGAAGGGAATAGAGGGATATGGATCCTATAAATGAAGATAGATTTAATATGGAAGGGCAAAATGTGTCGGTGCAGGCTTGGAGGGCCAAAGGGCCTGTTCCTGTGTGTTTTTTTGTTCTTTGTTCTTTGATCATCTAATTACTTATAAATGTTGTAGTAATTTCCATGTCTCCCACCCTTTTAAGAAGTAAGTTCCAGACACCCACCTCCCTCTGGTGTAAACATTCTTCTTGAAATCAATAGAAGCGATGTCATGTTCAGTATTGGTACAGAATAAATTTATTCACTGAAATCAGCATAATGCATGAGTAATTAGTAAGTTATGATCAGCTTAATAACACAGAATATTTATCGTATCTCATTATTCACAGACACTAAATGTACCTCAGTTTCAAAAGTTCTATTTTACTTACAATTTATTTCATGTCAAAAATAAATAAGATTCTGTATGTTTTGTTTTAGATCTCAAACTATACATATATGAAGTGAGACTCAAATAATATTTATTTGTCAACTCCAACGGGCCTTGCTAATAACCAGCTGTTCTTAATTTCAACAGGCTACACAATTCTTGAACATATTTGCTGGTATCTAACATCTGGCATATAATGGAGCAAGTTGGGACAATTGCAGCACAGCTGAGTTCATGCAGAGTAAACCCACTTTCAATTCTCTGTTACTAATCTAAAATTTGAAGTTTAGCAGGCACTTCCAACAAGTTCACACTCTGAAATGGTAAGTAACATTATTGAGCTGTAGGGGTTTCCTCGTTGATGTTAACCTTTCACATGAAAGCTTATGCATGGTGCTGCAGTTTACAGCTGAAGATAATCATGAATGTTTGTGAAACTTGTGATGGTAAAAGAAAAAAAGAACTTATATTAGTATATTAAAAAAGTAATAGTAAAAGAGCTTCACTACTTTATATTGAACAAGTGTTAATATGATTTATTTTAAGTAAGTAAATGATAATCCCATTGACATGAAGTGGATTCAAGCTTCCAAGTAATTCAGCAATGATATTATAGCTGTTGTTCTGAATGAAAATATTGTTATGAATTAATGTATTTTCAAAATGGGGTAATCACAAGGACATAGATAATGCTGGGAATTTTTATAACTGTGAGGTACTTTACTTTTTTCACCAGCTACGCCTTAGCCTTTTTATCCAAACTGAGGACTAATTACATATATAAATACTCTCTTTCAATTGAATAAATTAAATACATATTTAGCCACAATATTATGTTGAAAAAGTACAATAACTTAAGCTTATCAAAGAGAAAAGTAAACAGAAAAGAAACTATTGTTTAAGTGATAAATAATGCTGAAGGAAGAACGATGCATTGGTAGTGTATCCTGCAATTCAACATATCCTTTTCATATTCAGTAATTTTCCTTCCATTGCCTGCCTGTTCTAATAATGCCAATATCTTCAAGCAAAGATTGCAGAAGTCATATCAAGGTGAAAGCAGACCGTCAACCTCAGGACTCTAAGCCAATGATGCATTAAGATGAGTGTGGAACTCCTAAACTGACACAGCATCTGCTTCTAAGATATCATGGCTCTCAACACAAATGTTTAAATTATGTCTGCTGACACCAACCAGTTATTTTCTTTACTTTGGATAAATATGTAGACACATGTTTTAAGTAAATTTCTGTTATCTTCATAAGACATTATGCTGTTTTAATTGATAATAACATAAAATGTTTTTTATTTAACATTTCACTCTTTGAAAATAGATTTATTTGATGAACATATTATTTGAGATATCCTTGAGAAGTACAGCTGTGCCAACATACAAGCTAGCTTTGGTTGGTCTACAGATAGAATATAACTCTTAATATTCACATAGTGGAATCCAAATTTTAATTGACATTTTAGGAGCACAAAAGGTGACGTTTCGGGCCTAGACCCTTCATTAGAAAAGCTGATGAGGGGTCTAGGCCCAAAACGTCAGCTTTTGTGCTCCTAAGATGCTGCTTGGCCTGCTGTGTTCATCCAGCCCCACACTTTGTTATCTTGGATTCTGCAGCATCTGCAGTTCCTATTATCTCTCTCTCCAAATTTCAATTGCTTGTGTGAGACAAAACCTCAGAATCTCTCAGGGAAGAGTTTTGCTGAAAATTTCAAATACCAATTAATTATGTTTAAAAAAATGAGATAGGTTTACCGGTAAAACCTACAGATTACAAACTGATGGTTGACACCTAAGCTACTTAAAGGTAAAATGTTGCAGATCTTGGAAATCTGAAACAAACTAGGAATGCTGAAGAAACTCGGGACATCTGTAGACTTCTGCGGAGGAGATAAAGCTACTTGAGAAACAGTGTACCACCTGAAAAAATATAACCCATATGTGCATTTAGAGGTATTTTCTATGACTCCAAATTCCCTTCGTGAACTAAGATAAACTCATTATTTTACTGGCTATTTTATTAACAAGAAGTTGGGGAGCTGTAATAGTTCTCAAACAAACCCAAAGAGTTTGTTTTCTGATCAAGCCTGGACTTTATTGATCTCACAGTGTAGAGTTGTGCAACTGAATTTCATGATTATTGCAAAAATAAAGTTCTAAAATTGATTATAATTTTCTATCAGCGATGGCTTCACTTTTACAGCAATCAAATTATAAAGTAAAAAAAAATTCAAGGCCCTACCTCCCTATTGCTGTCTTTCCCCATGTCCCTACAGGAGATCTTAGTTCATATATTTATCTAATTCTCTGTTGAAAAGTTATTGTTGAATCTGTTTTTATATCCTTTCAGGTGAAACATTCTGGATCAAAGTATAGCCACAAAGACTTGGGACTGAATATTATGAATATTTTTAGCTAAGTGTGATTTGTATGAATTCATTCAGGGGATTATTTTGCCAAGCAAGTTTTTCACTATATCTTACCATACTCAATTAGTTAGTGACCTACCCAGCCCCTATGGCACATCCTCATCCTTTTCTAGGCTCATATTATCATGTGCTGTTCTTAGAACAAATATGACTCTGTCTCTGTGATACCCTGAAATTCATCAACATCCACAATGCTGGTGCCATCTTTAAAAGCTCATTGTACACTTAAACAAGCACTGTCAATCTGGAACTTCTCTGCAGTTACTGACATTCACTCCAAACATTGCAATAAGGGGAAGTTTGCATGTCTCTATGCAGACAGGGACCTGGAGGTCCTGATAGATGGGAAGGCGCCCAGCCAGAATGCTCTCTTCCATCAGGACCAGTGGTGGTGCCCATGACACCAGACCATACCAGCCTAGTCTGAGATTTTCACTCAGGTCAGTGCAGTCTCGGCCACCTGAGGAATGCACAGTGATGTAAGAAGAAGGTCAATGATCTCTGCTCTTCCAGCATACCATCATCTTTTCTCTGATACCTCATACTCATTTTTTTTTTGTAACTGTACCCACCTCCCACCACAGTTCTGCTCTATCGCCTTCGGCATTGCCTGCAATGTCCTCCTTCACTTGCTGTTACCTACCACATCCCTTGACATCATTAAACCTGCATGCCCTCTACACTGTCCACTCATGTGTTGTGGCTGTACAGGACATTAGTTAGGTAATTCTGGACTCCCTCCTATAGGAAGGATGTTGTGAAACTAGAAAGGGGTCAGAAAAGATTTACGAGGATGTTGCCAGGGTTGGAGAGTTTGAGCTATATGAAGAGGCTGGAAAAGCTGGAACTATTTTCCCTGGAGTGTTGAAGGCTGAGGGGTTACCTTATTAGAAGTTTATTGAATCATGAGGGGCATGGGTAGGTCAAGTAGGCAAGGTATTTTCCCTTGGGTGGGCAAGTCCAGAGCTAGAGGGCATAGGCTTAAGAAGAGAAGGGAAAGATATAAAAGGGGACTAAGGGGCAACAGTTTAACAAAGAAGGTGGTAAGTGTATGGAACAAGCTGCCAGAGGCTGGTACAATTACTACATTTAAAAGGCATCTGGGTGGATATATGAATAAGAATGGTTTAGAGGGATAAGGGCAAAACGCTGGCAAATAGAATTAGATTTATATTGTATATCTGGTCGGCATGGATGAGTTGGGCTGAAAGGTCTCGTTCCGTGTTCCACGTCTCTGAGTCTGACTTGTTTGGGTCACTTCCCCATCTGAATCAAAAGTAACAGCTGTGGCACTCACTTTTATCCCCCTTAATACCTGATTCTCTCATTCTAGGAGCCAGAAATAAGGCAGAAAGACTCAGGAAGAGTGGTGCACTGCCAAACATTTGACTCCCCACCCAGTTTAAGTAGCCAATCCATGGATTCTAACCATGCAAAATGACTGACTGACCATGTCCAAGGCCATGGAATGATCTTGGAGACTGTTCAAGGTTATTTCTTTGGTTTTGACTGAGGATTGCTGACTACCACGACAAGTTTCCTAGCTTTGTTTCTCTGCTGAATTATAAGGCAGTACAGCAGCACTGCGAATCGTGGCGAACGGGCAAGGCACAAAGAAGCAAATTACAGCAATGCTGTAAGCATCCAGGCTGGCTCAAAGTGATTGAGCACTAAGAGAGTGAGGCAACAGCCTGAAGATGCAGCTTGATCCGTCTGATGTCTTTTTTTCATATTTATTCATTCATGAGATGATGGCACTGCTGGCATTATTATTGTCCAGTCCTAATTGGCTAGACGGCAGTTAAGAGTCATCCACATTGCTGTGGGTCTGTAGTCGCATGTAGCCGAGACAAGGCAAAAGATGACAGTTTCCTTCGCTAAAATATATTAATGAACCAGATGGCTTTTCCTGACAATTGGCAATGGTTTCATGGTCATCATTAAAGTCTTATTTCAAGGCATTTATTAAATTCAAATTCCACCACCTGTTGTGGCAGGATTCAAACTTGGGTCCCCTGAATATTTTCTGGATCTCTGGGTTAACAGTCCAGTGACAATACCACTAGGCCATTGCCTCCCACATGCCCCTGGACATAATTTTCTGTTGCTGGAGTGTTACACTGATACTTGACATTGCACTCAAGATGTAACACTGAAGTACAGGCACATTTTGTAAGGTGATCAGAGATATGCCATGAGGGTTCTTAGAGGCTGGCACATGTCAGATACCAATGTCTATTAATGTGAGGTGCGTTTAAGTGGTGCCCATGAAGTGTGTCCTGAGGTTTTAATACCCAGAGTCCAGAGGGAGGTCCTTCAGAGCAAGTGGTGAACTGAAGTCACCAGGCACCTGTTCTGGCCTCCATGTCAGGGATTTTTATGCCCAGCTAGAGTTGTTAATAAGTCATTTAACAAGCTATAATTACCCCTTTATTGGCAAATCACCACAGTTTAGCAGAAACTTATCTCGCCACTTGGTAAATACATAAAAGGTGCAGCAAAGCTGTTAGTTTTCGCATTGCATCTCTGCCTTTGAAGTGTCTCTATCTGAAGTTTGTTCTCACTTTCCAATTGTGACATATCATGATTTCTTTCAAGACGGAATAAAATCCCTATTTAAGAATATACAATGCATAAAACTCAAGATTCAATCTCATCATGACAGGGGATGAGAAAGCTGTAGAAAGACATTCCCACTTTCATAATGAAACCAACATTCCATGTGCCTTCCCAATTACTTCCTGCCTACATGATAATACGTTGTGATTCATCTTCAAGGGCAGCCAAACCCCTCTATACTGCAATATTCAGCTGTTCTCTCAATTTAAATAATATTTTCCAACAAAGTAGACATCTCTGTAGCTCTAGGATCTCTATGACTCACCTTTTATCCCATGTGCTTCATCTGCTAATTATTTGCCCATTAACAAATCCTATTGATAGAGATTTTCAGACTTTTTGCAACGTCCTTGCAACCGCTTTCCTACCTTTGGATAATCAATAAATTTTGCTGTAATACAGTCTTTACCTTTATCCGAGTTATTAGTGTGGATTGTATATATTTGCAACCCCAGCATTGATCCCTGTGGTAATACACTAGCTGGTGCTCGCCAACCTAAAATGAATTCCTTATCCTGAGTGTCTATTTCCTTTGAGTTAGTCCCTACACTATTACTGCTTATAAATCACCCATAACACCATTGCCTGAACTTTCAATCTCAATTGGAATCCCAATATTTGACCCACATCTGAAAAAAGGTGGCTCACTTACGTATGGCAGAATTTTTCAGCTGAACCTCTAGGCCAGGTGCCCTCACAGCTAAATTGGGCTGTGCAGTCCAGCAATCAATTCAGGCAGCAGTGAGTGGTTCAGTGTTGAAACCACATCTGCTTTTTTTTATATAGTAGGACTGCATTCTATGGTTTAATGTTCCTAAGGCCACTGAATTCAGTAAAAAAAATCTAGAATTAAAATTCAAATGATGACCATGAATCCATTGCCGATTGTCAGAAAAATCAACTGGTTCACTAAATACCCCCGGGAAGGAAACTGCCAGCCTTGCCTGGTCTGGCCTCCATGTGGCTCCAGGTCCACAGTGATGTGGTTGACTCGTAACAATTAGAGATGGGCAATAACTGCTGACCTAACCAACGATGTCCTCATCCTGTTAAGGAAACAAAAGAATTTACTACGTGGATGAGAGCCATGGGTGCCTAGTTATAGGTGCACAAGTGACATGTCAGTGTGGGAGTGGGATATATTTGGTTGAAGGAAACAGGTAGTCAGAGTGATCAGGTAGAAAGTGGGTGGAGGGGGGATTGGCAGGTTAGTTAGTGAGGGTTTATGGTGGGTTAGTTCAGTGGGGGGTAGCACAGTTAGTCAGTAAAGTGCAGTTTTTAATCACTCTAACTTTCTTGGCTACCTGTTCAAGTAAGTAAGGCAGTAAATAAATAAGTTGCAGCTGTCTGAAACTCTAAGATTTAAGAATTTCTTCTGAGGATTCCGGGTGCTGGGCAATTTGAAAGTTGATAAGTCACCTGGACCAGATGAACTATACCCCAGAGTTCTAAAGGAGATAGCTGAAGAGATAGAAGCATTAGTGGTAATCTTTCAGGAATCACTTGAGTCAGGGAGGGCCCCAGAGGACTGGAAAATCACTAACATGATGCCCCTGTTTAAAAAGTGAGTGAGGCAAAAGACGGAAAATTACAGGCCAATTATCCTAACCTCGGTCTTGGGTAAGATTTTGGAGTCCTTTGGAAAGGATGAGATTTCTGAATATTTGGAAGTGTTTGGTAAAGTAGGGCAAAGTCAGTATGGCTTCATCAAGGGGAAGTCATGCCTAACAAATCTGCTAGAATTATTTGGGGAAGTAACGAGCAGTGTAGACCAAGGAGAGCCAATGGATGTTATCTACCTAGACTTCAAGAAAGCCTTTGATAAGGTGCCACACAGGAGGCTGCTGAGTAAGATAAGGGTCCAAGATGTTAGAGGCAAGATGCTGGCATGGATAGAAGATTGATTGTCTGGCAGAGAGTAGAGAGTGGGGTTAAAAGGCTCTTTTTCAGGATGGCAGCCAGGGACAAGTAGAGTTCCACAAGGGTCAGTGCTGAGACCACAACTTTTGAGTTTATACATCAATAATCTAGATGAAGGAACTGTCAGCATTCTGGCTAAGTTTGCAGACGATACAAATATAGGTCGACGGACAGATAGTATTGAGCAGGTGGCGAGCCTGCAGAAAGACTTGGACAGGTTAGGAGAGTGGGCAAAGATATGGCAAATGGAGTATAATGTGGGAAAGTGTGAGGTCATGCACTTTGATAAGAAGAATAAAAGCATGGGCTATTTTCTAAATGGAGAGAAAGTCCAGAAGCCTGAAGTGCAAAGAGACTTGGGAGTTCTAGTCCAGGATTCTCTTGTAAACTTGCAGGTTGAGCCAGTAATCAGGACGGCAAATACAATGTTGGCATTTATTTCGAGAGGACTTGAATATAAAAAGCAGGGATGTACTCCTGATGCTTTATAAGGCTCTGGTCAGGCCACATTTGATGTAGTGTTGCAGTTTTGAGCCCCATATCTCAGGAAGGATGTATTGGCCCTCGAGCAGTTTCAGAGGAGGTTCACAAGAAAGGTCCCAGGAATAGAAAGCTTAAAATATGAGGAACACTTAAGTGCTCTGGGATTATAGCCGTTGGAGTTTAGAAGTTTAGAAATTTCTTCAGCCAGAGAGTGCTGAATATATGGAATCCACTGCCACAGAAGGCTGTAGAGGCAAGGCCATTGTGTATATTTAAGACTGAGATAGATAGGGTCTTGATTATTGAGGGGATAATGGGTTACAGGGAGAAAGCAGGAGATGAGTTGAGGAACTTATCAGCCATGATTGAATGGCAGAGCAGACTCAATGGGCCAAATGGCCTAATTTCTGCTCCTATGTCTTATGGTCTTGTGGCCTCATGATAGATTTCAACTTCTGGGTTATTTCCCATTCATTCAGCTGTATTCAGACTTCTATGTGGTCTTCTGCAACCCCAGTCTATTTTCCTTTTGAAAGATTCGGGACTACGATCTCTTACTGTTTGTAGTAACCTTTTGGGTATGCATGACCAAAACGTTTTGGTAATCTGAATATACTGTCTCTACTTCTTTCCCTTTATCCACTTTGCCTGCTAAATCCTTAAATAATTTTAATAAATATGGTAGAAATGATTTTCTCAATATCCTGCTACTACCTTCTTAACGATGGATTCTCACCTAATAGATTAATTTACCTAATGATAGTCATGAAAAAGCATATCAAGTTTAAGAATACTATGCCTGCTCTGGAGACCTCCTCATAGACTGATCAAAATGCATTGGAATCTCACTTGCCCACCTCAGGCAGTTAGGAGAAAGTACAAGGATGTGTGGTTGAATGCTAATAAAATTGCTACTTAAAGTAATTCCCAGCAGTCTTATTTCATATTCAAATTTTTGCTGTCTTCAAGCTTATTGCTCACATCTGTTAGTTTTACTGTAGACATTTGGAGATAATAGAACAGGAGCAGAAGGAAGTGATAAATGAGAAATCTGTGCAAGTTGAGGTTCTATCAAAGGAGAAGATAAGCTTGGAAATACCATTCCACCAGAATTTACAGTTTATACCATTTCCTTAGTAATGCCTAGTTGTTAGCCGCGATAGCTGCTCATTTCTACTAGTAAAGATAAAGTTGCCGTAGGCTTAACAGACCATAGCGCTGCTCTCTCATTACAGATAGACAACTGGTGATAGTTTAACCTGAGGGTCACCACACCTCAGGTGAGAGGCATGAGATGGAGACCCCTTCCTAATAACCTCAACTGGTGTGGAAATCAAGCCCAAGCTAATGCGAGATAACACGGTGTAGAGCTGGATGAACACAGCAGGCCAAGCAGCATCAGAGGAGCAGGAAAACTTGACATTTCGGGCCTTGACCCTTCTGTCACTTTGCATTGAAAACCATCTAGCCAACTGAGCTGCCTAACACCTCCTTCTAGTGCTCCTTCAATTTTTAGCAGGAGCATGTTTTACACTTTGCTTATGTAACAGATTTTTGCCCAATCTGTGGCAAAAAAAAGTCTTAATGATTTTCCGTGTTAACCCTCCTGTGTCACATTTTTAGTTTCAACTTTTTTTCCCTAACTCTGACCACTAAGCACCCCATTCACAATCAATATCTCTGAAGCAGTGCAGGATATAAGCATACACTGCACACTTCTCAGTACTTGCTTAAGGCTGTTATAAATCCTCCAGCTTCAATTCCAATTTGCACAGCAGAAAGGTACCTTTGGAAATTCACGCCCAATGTATTTGTTGTTTTGAAATTTGGCAGTCTTTCTCTTACCTTAACTTGTATTTATTAACAACATGAGTATACAGCACAAAAAGGAGCTGATTAAATTGTCTGCAAGTGCTTATTTATATACAAAAATGTCTATCAATTCTTTTTTATTATTAAAAGTTACATTTAATTATTTTATCCTTTGTTACTTTTCAGGGGGTGGGAAAAACTGCTTGCAAACTTTCTGTTGTTCATCAATAAATCAAATCTTTCCAGTTGCTGACATAACTTAAGATGCACAGCATGCTGTTGAGAGCATAGGTTACCGTATCTCACAAGAATTGAGTTCTCTTTATGCAGGTAAAGGTCAAATGTGACACAATGACTTCTAAAGGAACTTAAAATTCAAGCCGCATGTTTCACTGAGTAACAAGGCAAAGTTTAAAGTGCTTTACTCTTTAGTGGTGGATAAATTTAAACCCAAGAGTTCAAACATAGCTTTTCACTCTTCTCTATACTTCAGAGCAACTCCATCTCATATGAAAAATGAATGGTGAATGCTAACTCAATGACCTATGAAACATCAGAAAGGCTTGTTTTTTGCTTTCAGCTCTCAGCTTTAGTTTCTAGGTTTATTAGCATTATTGTCCTGCTGTTAAACATGGCCTACATGTTTTCTATGCAGACAACTTCTTTACCTCCTTAACATTAGTGCAAACACCAGCACTCTAGTCAATTCTGACTCAAATCAAATAGGAAAACCGGATAGAACAGACAACATCCGAGACAATACAAGACACATTTTTCAGTGTATCATCTCAAGGGAAAATGCCATCAATCAATTGCTACCATTATTCTTGTGCAACCCTAGTTCTTTTTAGGTGGCAGATGCTGCTTCCTGTTTCCAACCTCCTCTTGCAGGGGTGACCATATTTAAACTGTGTCCTGATGCCTCTATCAATGGTAGAGTTGTACAGCATATTCTTATTCTTTAGGTAACCTTTCCAGAGCAGCCTCCAGACCAGTTCAGACACTTGAATGCTCTTTCAGCATGAAAAAGGCCTACTCCATCAGCAATGTGGTTCAGCAATGGGTCTTATTGCAACTAATGCGTGGCATATGCATTAAGAGTCATGATTATAATGCACAGCTGAATTTCCCAAGAGTCAGGTCTTCTCATTATCATGTTCAGTAACATTGGATTGATACTAAATCCTTGAATCATGGTTACTCTTGGGAAAGCGGCCATTAATCTACATCATCATAAGTCAGGGGTCACATTAACATCTGAACATTAAGTGAGTGCAAGCCACAAGGGTGCCACTGATTATTTGGTGAACCTTAAGGATCAGAATAAGTCACAGAAGTCTTGCTGTTTTGCAGCCAAATGGCAAAATTCAGGTACTAGTAGATAGGCCCAAATAGTCACCTGTAATACAGTATTGTGAGCAGAAAGAAGATTGTAGTACCCCTTGTTGGCATTTGGAAACAACCAGGGTTCCAATGTACTGATGAGCCCTCGTAAAAGTCTGGCAGATGATTATATCAGTTAGGCCTCAATGTTACTTTAATGTGTAGTTGTCGTTTTCAATGCAGCTTCACTGGCCACCAAGGAGCAGCAGGCCACAAGAGGCTGAACAATTACATTTTTTTTAACAGAGATCATATTGTGGGTCAGAGAAGGAAAGTTAAATCTTCTGTAACAAGTATTACTTCCCCTTCTTAATTTCCACTCAGATATGGTAATGAGCCTGAAACGGTTCAATCCTCATCTTAGAAATTTGGGCTGATGATACAATTCATTCTGCTGACTCCATACTGACCTCTCCTTCTGTTTTACACTCAAGCCTAAAATCTCTAAGTGGGAAATTAAATATCAGATATAAATACATGCAGAAGGAAGAAAAGAGTTAAAAGGCAGACAAGGTGAAGTGGCAGTGAAGTTATGTGGATGTGAGAATTTGCATTGCCAGTCATTAATGCTTGTTTCCTAGCACCTGAGATGGAACAGGACAGCAGAACAGTTCACTCACAAATGATGGGTAACCAATTTAGTAAGTAAATAAACTATTAAGCTGTGTTGTCAGAAACAACTGGTTCATTATAATCAGGCTCCAAGTCTCTATGGATGAGGGCTGTCCACTTGGAGGAGATCTCCTGCTTCAGTGCCAGTGCTCCTGACTGGTTTTCCAACTTTGCCCAATTCCAACTGTGACCTGTGGAGGAGTCCAACCTACCACATTTGTACCGAAACTACTGAAGATACTTTATAAAATGTAAAAGATTGAAGAGATGGCACTCTAAATGGAGGTGCCCTCAGCCTCGCTACTTGAACTGCAGTCTGCTATTAGGCTCTCCTACCACCCCTCTAGCTTTCAAAGCTGGCAAGTTTACATGTCAATAATTGATCAATTCAGACAAAATCATTGCCAAGTGTCTTCTTCCATCATGGTACAGGGATGTAATTCTCTTATGACCTCAAAATGCAGTCCAAAAAGTATGATACTAATGTGGCAGAAATTAATTGCTCCCTTAATGTGTTTTTGGTAGCAATGAACACCTAGTCAGGCAGGAGGTGATGGTGGGAGACTCTGTCACATCTCCACCTTTGCCTTTTATTGCCCGTGATTGGTTAAATAATGTCCACTTACAGACCTCATCCTGTCATTGCTGGGGATTCATCCAGTGGTGGATGGGGTCATGCCAGGTAGAAAGTGTGACAAGTAAACTATGTTGTGTTTGCTTGGTCAGGAGAGGGGGTTCTACTTCAAAGACAATCAGTGTCCGACTAAAGGAATCAGTGTTGAAAGATGATCTCACTGAGAGTACCAACACTGTCCTTTCTGCTAAATCCCACGTCCCCTCTCTACAACCTCTCTCATCTCCACTCACCTATTCCTGGGTCCATTGGCGAACCTTAGCCTCAAGTTTGTATCATATCAGTGGTAAATACCAAATCCCTGTGGCACTGCAAATAAATGAAGAGCTGCTAGCTTCTAAATAACTGGCAATTCTTGGCAAGCAAGTCTTCTGGCCTCATGTCTCTGATCCTAGGGAAGACTTACTACTGCCCAGTTATGTGCTTGATTGGCACTCAAAGTGGTAGATGTTTCCAAAAAGTAGAAATACAGATTTTCACTGTTTTTTCATTCAGCAGACAATACCTCCTTCGTTTTTTTAAAATACGACCCTTACAAACTGAGAAAACAATAGAAAGTATACAAGAAGAACACAGAATGTAAGAGGCATGCAAAAGAGAGATGAAGAGGCATAGAGAACATAGAACTTAGGAATAGGAGAAAGCTATTCAGCTTTAAGCCTATTTTGGTATTCAATAAAATTATGACAGATCTGGTTGTGGTCTCCAACCCATCTTTTTGTCTGCCTACATAAGCCTTACTTCCTATAACTATCAAAAATCTATCAGTCTTGAATAAATTGAATGACCCATCTCCTACTGCTTTCTGGGGAAGAAAATTTCACAGAGTAACTGCCCTTTGAGAGAAAAACAAACTTTCACCCAACTCTATCTTAAAAGGGAGACCAATTTTTTTAAAACTATGTCCCTCATTCTAGACTTCCCCACAAGACGGATCATATTTTCCAAATTATATCCAATCAATTGTGCTAATTTACATGTTTCACTGAGATCATGCTTCATTCTTCTACTTCAGTGATTAAAGGTGCAAGCTGTCCAGTCTTTCTTCAAAAGGGGAGCCATTTATCCTAGGACTGAGTTGAATGAATCTTCTCTTGACTGTATCTAATATAATTGCAACCCTTTTCTTTAAATAGTGAGACTAAAACTGCACGCATTGCTCCAGATAAAGTCACAGTGAGACTGTGGTAAAACTTATCTCATTTCATATTCCATTCCCCTTGCAATAAACACTAACATTCTGGTGTGACAAAAGCAATGTCAGCACAGATAAAGCATACAAAAGAAATATCCAAAAGATGATGAGAGAAATTGCAACAGTCAAACATAATGATACAGATGTGACAACAATAAAAAGCATGTGAGACGAAAATGGAGTGAGAGTGGGAGAGGCTGACTGACAGTCAGAATGGAAGATAAACATAAATACAATGATCATGGAGCTAAAAAATTCGGCTGAGACAAGCAGAGAAACAGTTATACGGAAATATGGCATTTGAATTTTTTTTGCTCATGTGTAGTACCATGGGAGATTAACTACTGAATATTTTTGGTTTTACATTTCTTACTTTGTAAAGACAATATCACACCTTTTGTTCAGCGCCATATAAGCTTGTTTGCTCCCTAACACCCCTGTGGAATTCCGGTGTGCCAATTTAAATATCTATTTAAATTAGCTCATTAATATTTATTCAGTAACTCTTTGCTCTGCCGAACAGAATAACTTAATCAGTGCCTTGAAGCATTGTATGGAATTGGATTCAATGATAAGTGGCATGTTGGAGCAATGTGCAAAAGAAATTCTGGGCGATTTGAACCTTACATTAGTCAATTCCAATTTTAATTTTGAAGAAAGTTAAAACTGTGCAGAACTGCAGTTGTCATTCTGAAGATTAGGGTCACAACTGCCATCGATTTGCTCTTACATCCATAAGTAGCTAGCCTGAAATGAATTTAAATGGTAAAATAATTATGCTAAGCTGTCAATTCAACAGGACAGAATCAATAATGATATGAATTCATATAGTCTGTCAGGATGCAAGGTCTATTCAAGCTGTCCCTTTTCTCTCTCCTACCCTCATTCTACCAACCCCAGGAACAAGCAGAAGTTGGGTGACCCTGCAGCAGAGGTGGAAAACCTGCTTTAAATGAGAGAGATTCCAGTCTCTCCCCAGGTTTTTCTCAATGTTGGTTCTCAGTTCCTCAGGCACCACAGCAGCACCCTCGATTCTTGTTTCACCTGCAGCCCTGGGCACGGGATTTCCCATCTGGAGTTTCTTGTTCCAATAAAGAGACAGATTTTCCAGCTTGCAGTGATGTCACCTGACTGTCACAGGACAGTCTGCAAGAAAAATCTGCTTATGTGCTAATTTTCATCACTGTGTTCTGTGAAAAGCACACACCTCACTGATCAGTTTCAACCATTTGTTGATTTCTCATGGAGTGAATCGAATTAGTCGAAAACTGGTATTTGCAATTCTTGAGAAGGCTGAGATGGATCATCCAACAACACTTATGGCTAAAGATTGCTGTGAATGATTCAGCCTTATCTTTTGCACAGATATATTAGCCACTTCCATCATTGGAAATTTTGTGGACCCCCAAACCCATCCCCTCCTCCAGTGAGTTGTTTAATTGTCCACCACCATTCATGACTGGATGTGGCAGGCCTGTCGAGCTTATATCTGATCCATTGTTTGAGGGATTGCTTAGCTTTTGCTATCTCTTGCTGCTTATGCTGTTTGGCATGCAAGTAGTCCTATTTGGTAGCTTCAGTAGATTGGTACCTCATTTTTAAGTCTGCCTGTTGTTGCTCCTGGCATGCCCTCCTGCACTCTCCAATGAACAGGGTTGGTCTCCTGGCTTGACGTTAATGGCTGAGTGTGAATATGCTAGGACGTGAGATTGCAGATTGTGCTGGAGAAATCTGAAGAAGGGCCTAGGACCGAAATGTCAAGCTTTCCTGCTCGTGTGATGTTGCTTGGCCTGCTGTGCTCATCCAGCTCTATACCTTGTTATCATAGATAGCCCGGCTGAGATAGGGGCTGTGCTAGGTCTTGTAATGTGGAATGAGCATGTCTAGATGATCAAAGTTTCAGTGGGGGAACATTTTGGAACATCATTCCACAAGTTTAATATAGTTTTGAATAAGTATAAGTCTGGGGGAAGGCTCTTTACAATAGTATTAGGCAGTGATTGGAGAAACTAGGTTCAAGGTAGCTGTTTGAAGGTAAAACCGCATCTGACATTTCCATGTTATTCATTAATAGGGTCATAGAACCATACAGCATTGAAACAGACCCTTTGGTCCAATCAGTCCATGTTGTACATAATCCCAAACTAAACTAATCCCACCTGCCTGCGCTTGGCTCATATCCCTCCAATCATTTTTTATTCATGTACCAAACATTATAACTGTACCCATACCCACCACATCCTCTAGAAGTTAATTCCACACATGACCCACTCTGTGTGAGAAAAAAATGCCCTTCACATCTTTTTAAAATCTTTCTTCACTCATCTTAAAAATATGTCTCCTAGACTTAAAATCCCCCCACCTTAGGGAATAAACACCTACTAATTCACCTTAACCAAACTCAAAATGTTTATAAACCTCAATAAGGTTACTTCTCACCCTCCTACACTCCAATAAAAAATGTCCTAGCCTATCCAGCCTCTCCTTATAACTCAAACCTTCCATTCCCAGCGACATGCTGATAAATCTTTTCTGAACCCTTTCTAACTTGATAATATCCTTCCTATAACATGGAGATGAAAATTAGACACAGTACTGCAGAAGAGAGCTCACCAGTGTACTGTACAACCGCAACATAATTTCCCAACTCCTATATTCAAAGATCTGAGCAATGAAGACAAGCATGTTAAGCATTTTCTTCACCACCCGATCTATATGTGATACAAACTTTAAAGAATTATGTCCCTAAGCCTCTGGATCTTTCTGTTCTGCAACACTACCCAAGGCCCTTCTTTTAATTGTACAATTATTGCCTTTGTTCGCTTTACCAGAATGAAATATCTCGTATTTTTCCAAATTAAACTCCATTTTCCACTCTTAGCCCATTGACCCAATTGATCAAGATTTCTTTGCAATCTTAGACATACCACCAATCTTGGTGTCATCCACAAATTTACTAACCATGCTTTCTATAATCTCATCTAAATCGTTTATATAAGTGACAGATAAAAGTGGACCCAGGATTGATCCCTGTGGAATACCACTGGTCACAGGCCTACAATCCAAAAAACAACCCTCCTATAGAACATAGAACAGTACAGCACAGTACAGGCCCTTTGGCCTACAATGTTGTGCCAAACTTTTACCCTCAACCTAAGGTCCACCTAACCTACACCTCTATATTTCCTATCATCCATATGCCTATCTAGTGGCTGCTTAAATGCCCCCAGCGAGGACGACACCATTACCCTCTCCGGCAATGCATACCATGCCCCTACCACTCTGAGTAAAGAATCTGACGTCCCCCCTATCTCTACCTCCACTTGCTTTAAAACTATGCCCCCTCGTAATAGCTACCTCCACCCTAGGAAAAAGACTCTGCTATCTATTCAATCTATACCTCAGATCATATTGTATGCCTCTATCAACTCACCTCTCATCCTTTGTCATTCTGAAGAGAAAAACTCTAGCTCACTCAACTTTTTCTCGTAAGGCCTTCCCTCCATTCCAGGCAAGATCCTGGTAAATCTCCTCTGCAACTTTTCTAACACTTCTATATCTTTCCTGTAATGAGATGACCAGAACTAGACATAATACTCCAGATGTGGCCGAACCAGGCTTTTGTATAGTTGGAGCATAACTTCACAGCTCTTGAACTCAATCCTTCTATTCATGAAAGCTAACACACTATGCGTCTTCTTAACAACTCTATCCACCTGGTTGGCAGCTCGTAGAGAACTATGAACATGAATCCCAAGATCCCTCTGCTCCTCCACACTGCCAAGAATCTTTCCGTTAACCCTGTATTCTGCATTCAAGGTTATCCTTCCAAAAAGAATCATCTCACACTTCTCAGGGTTAAACTCCATCTGCCACTTCTCAACCTAGCTCTGCATTCTATCAATGTCCCTTTGTAACTTAGAACAGCCCTCCACACCATCCACAATGTACGCGAACTTGCTAATCCACCCTTCTATTCCTTCATCCAAATCATTTACAAAAAATCACAAATATAAGGGGACCCAGGACAGATCCTTGTGGTACACCACATGTAACTGAGCTCCATATTGAATATTTTCCACCCACTATCACATTTTGTCTTCTAAGGGCCAGCCTTTTGCCTCTGGATGAAAGAACTGAGGGCGTCGTTACAAAGCTTGTAGGCTATACAGAGATAGAGTGAGAGACAGTAGCGCTGAGGAAATACAAAGGCTGCAAAAGGGCTTGGATATGCTCAGCGACTGGACAAAGAATTGGCAGATGGAAAACAATGTGGTAAGTTGTGAGGTTGTACATTTTGGTGGGAAGAATAGGCACATAGACTATTTTCTAAATGAGAAAACATTTTGGAAATCTGAAACACAAAGGATCGTGGGAGTTCAAGATCAGGACCACATAAGGTTAACATGCAGGTTCAGTTGGTGGTTAGGATGGCAAATGCAATGTTGGCATTCATTTTAAGAGGACTAGAAAACAAGAGCAGAAATGTGCTGCTCAGGCCATATAAGGCTCTGGTCAGACCACATTTGGAATATTGTCAGCAGTCATGGACATCCTATCTAAGGATGGAAGTGCTGACATTGGAAGGAGTCCAGAGACAGGTTTAGAAGACTGATCTCAAGGATGAAGGGCTTGTCGTATGAGGAGAGGTTGAGGATTCTGGTTCTTACACAATGCTGTTTAGTCAGATGAGGTTAAGAAACATATGGGATACTGAGAGGCCTGAAGAAAGGAGATGTGGAGAAGATGTTTTCATTAGTAGGAGAGACTATGGCCCAGGGGAAGAGTCTCAGAGTGAAGGGTTGTCTCTTCAGATTTGAAATAAAGAGGAATTTCCTCAGCCAGAAGGTGGTGACTCTTTGGAACTCTTTGTTGCGGAGGGCTGTGGAGGCCAAGTTTTTGAGTGAATTTAAGACGGAGGTAGATAGTTCTGATTAGAAAAGGGATCAAGGGTTAAGTAGAGATGACAGTACAAACATCAGCTGTGATCGACTGGCGGAGCAAATTCAATAGGCTACATGGCCTAATTCTGCTCCAATATTTCCTGTTGTGTTATCAGTATGTGGGAATTTTTTTAAAGTCCAATTCAGGACCGTCATTTTCCTGTGAGATGAAAGATAAGGATGACAAGATATGAGAACCTTGGATGACAAGAAATATTGAAATTCTGGTCACAAATTGAAAAGAAGAACATGTAAGTTTTAAGAAACTGATATCAAACAGGGCTCTTGCAGGATACAAAAAAGCAGAATAAAATGAAGTGGGCTAGAAGGGATCAAGAAATGTCCTTAGCAGGTAGGATTAAGGAGAACCCGAAAGCATTTTGTACCTGGCTGATCCAGTAGATTAATTCTCATGGAACCCATGTTGAGTTGGCAAGTTGAATACTAAATTGGCTTGGTCGTAGAAAATAATGGTTAATTGTGGAGGTGGATTTTTATGCCTGGAGACCTGTGACCAATGGTGTTCCATGTGAATCAGTGCTGGAACACTGATCCTTGTACTGTATATAAATGATTTGAATGAAAGTGTTGCTGTATAATTAGTAAGTTTGCAGGCAACATGAAAACTGATGGAGTTGTGGATGATGAGGAAGGATGTAGATCAGTGGGAAAGTTGGGTGGGAAAATAGGCAATGGAGTTTAATCCAGAGAAGTGTATGGTGGTGCATTTTGGGAATTTATACAGAAAACAACAGGACCCTTAGGAGCACTGATATACAGAAGAATCTTGGAGTGCAAGTTCATTGCATCCTGAAAGTGGCGACTCAAGTGGATAAGGTGGTAAAGGAGGCATATGAAATTGAGCATAAAAGTTGGTAAATCATGTTACAGCTACATATAGAGACATAGAGTCATGGAGTCATACAGCACAGAAACAGACCCTTCAGTTGATCTCATCTATGTCATAGAACATAGTACACTGAACAATACAGCACAGAACAGGCTCTTCAGCTCGTGTTGTTGTGCCGACCTATTATCTGACTCTGAGATCAAATTACCCTGCATACACAACATTTTACTTTCACCCATGTGTCTATCCAAGAGTCGCTGAAATGTCCCTAATGTATCTGACACCACTGCCATCACCAGCAGCACATTCCACGGACCCACCACTCTCTGTGTAAAAAATCTACCTCTGACATCTCCTCTATACCTTCTTCCAATCACCTTAAAATTATGTTCCTTCATAATAGTTATTTCCACCCTGGGAAAATGACTCTGGCTATCCATGCTATCTATGCCTCTCATCATCTTGTACACCTCTATCAGTCACCTCCTATCCTTCTTCACTCCAAAGAGAAAAGACCTACCTCCCTCAACCTTTTATCATAAGATCTGCCATCCAGTCCAGGCAGCATCCTGGTAAATGTCAACCAACTTTCCCAAGCTAAACTAATCCCACTTGTCTGTGTCTGTCCCATATACCTCCAAACCTTTACTATTCACATACCTGTGCAAATGTCTTTTAAATGTTGTAACTGTACCTGTGTCTTAGTTAGGCCACATTTGGGGTATTATGTGCAATTCTGGTTACCACACTGTAGGAAAGATGTGGAGGCTTTGGAGAGGCTACAAATGAGATTTATCAAGATGTTACCTAGATTGAAGTGCATTAGATGTAAGGTGAGGTTGGACAAACTTGGATTATTTTTATTATTGCATTGGAGGCCAAGGGGCCACCTCACATAAATATATTGAATTATGCGAAGCATGGATAGCATGGAGAGTTAGAGTCTTTTCCTAGGTCATAAATGTCAAATATTAGGTCACATAGGTTTAAGGTGAAAGGGGAAAAGCGTAAAGGCGATGTGTGAGGAATGTTTTTTGTACGAAGTATGGCAGGTGCCTCGAACGCACTTCCAGTGGATGTGGTAGAAGCAGACATGTTTGCAGAGTTTAAGAAGCATTTGGATAAACGCATAAACAGACAGGGATTAGAGGCATACAAACCATTTGTAGGCATATGGATTAGTTTAGAGTCGTCAACACAGACACGATAGGCTAAAGGGTCTGTTCCTGTGCGGTACTGTTCTGTGACCTATGTTCAATGTTCTAAGAAATTTAATCAATCAGAAGTTGTGAACTTAATTAAACCAAATTGGCAACTTGCTTCTTCAGGCCTAGTTTAAGATGTAACTGGGGACTGATTGGCATATTAGGAGTCTGTTATTCATAATTTTCTATGGGTTCTGTCTGCTTTAAATGGGCCACTTAACCACTTGCAAGTTAAGAACACGGTCACCAGGAAAGGCGATAGTTTTGCTTAGTTTTAACTACCACCTCCAGTAAAGATGCACCAAATGGATAAGACTAAAATCAAACCCAATATTTTGAAGGTCATATACAGTGTTTGTTTCAGCACATTTTCTGCTCTTTTTCTTGGTATTCCTCCTCTCCTTTCTTCCTTTAATTGTTAATTTTCTTTGGATTCCTTGAAAGGTTACAATGACATAATCTCACACCAAATGTTCGATTCTGTAATATTTCCATGTTCTCTATATAAATAAAGGAAAAAACATAGAAAAGATAAAGGAACATAGAACTTCAGGAAGAAATGGTATATAGCAACTTGTTGCATTGATTTTAACAAAATATATTTATTCCTGGTGTTATCATCCCAGCTAATTCTACACCTGGATAAGTCAGACCCAAGAGTGAAATCTGGTGTGATCTACCATAACTTTTATTTCTCGTTTTGTTTAGTTCGGTGGTCAGTCATTGAACATATGAATGTGTGACTATTAGTATACTTTTAACATAAAAGCATGAAAGTTGATTACACACAAAAAGAAAGAAAACCGATAGCTATTTTACTCTATTCAAAAATTAGTTGTTCATTTTAGAACTCAAGTTTACAAATAATAATCATAATATTTCATGAACCTTCATCACACTTCGCTACAGAACAAAAAAGTAGAGGCATCTTTAAGAGACATTTTCATTTTTAATTATAATTTCCTTAACTCTATACTTATTCTATTTGCACAAATTTCACTTTAACAGTAATATTACATTCACATTAAACACATAAGGAATTTTCAAAACAACCATATTCTACATAAGTTCATTTTGGTCACAACTCTAACTTTCTTCCATTCTTGTCTTTGATCTAGCATCTGAAATAATATGTTTTCTTTCCTGTAAAATAAATGGTTTTGAAATTCTATGACCGAAGCACTAAACTTCATGGAAACAGTCTTAAATGCTTAGTTTGAAACTTTTCAATAACAATGAGAGGATTATGATCCAACTAAATGTGATTCTCTGAAGAGTTGTTAGATGCACAGAACACCAAACTCAAAGTTTCTTTTTACACAGCTGAATATTTCTGTTGACACAAATTATTGTGCAAAAGATACAACTGACTGACTGTTTAATCCCCAACAGATCTTCCTGTAATAATATTATATGAACAATGACATTGTGGCTTCAACAGCCAGTTTAAATAATTTAGCAAAATTTGGTGCGGCTTTAAAATGATCAAAGCTACTCTGATTACCCTCAGTTTTGTCACTCTAACCATTCACCTGCCCTCACTCACACTTGACTTCCCCTTGATCATACTTGAACTGCATTTAGTAGATTAATACCTCACTGTCAATTATTTCTGTCCTTCTGTCCACACCAACTTACATGATCTGATCTCCCTCTCAAGGGCTGCCATGCTTTGAATGTCATCAAGTGCCACCAGCCAAGCCTCAGCTTAACAGTTTCTCCCTCATCCAACAAAGATCTAATACAAAAAATTAACTTTAAAACTTGGAAGACAACCATGCCTGCTGCAAGCTACATATAACCAGTTGTGAACCTGAAAGTCAACTTGCAAAAATGCATTTTACCTTGGTGACCATGTATTATAATGATTAAGAATAATATAGTAATGCAGTAGAATAGGCTCCCATTGTTTGCTGCTTTTTTTCTCCTACACTACTAAATGCGCCCACTTATCACATTTCCTGCTCCCAGAAGCTTCTTTAGAATCCATTCTTTACCTTCTATGGTATATCACTATGTTTCTCCTCTTTGTTTTTTTTTTCAGATGGACATACTTGCACGGACAGCATTAGGCCTTGGGCCCTACAGTTTACACCTACAGATAGCAATGACTGGCACCCATTTTTATGATACAAAGGGGATTATCCTCCCAATATACCATTTCTTTTTGACCAGGACGTTATGTGTGTGTTCTCCAAACCTGTATCTTTCATGCTGGACAACTCAATAAGGGCTTATTCTAAAAATAGCCTATTGTGTATATCAAATTCAGAAGTGAGCAATGTCTGCTGATTTAATTGTAAAAGTGAATGATTAGTCAAGGGACACACTGCAGGCATCATTAATCATGCATGCAGCTCAGTTTTTTCCCAAACCATCACAGGAGTAATTTATACATTGGAATTAATGCTGAGGTAATGGTAGGTAAAAATAAAATAAATACCCTCTGTTTTTACATTCTCTGAACCATATCAAAGAATGGGAGAATGAAATCCATGTGAACCCTGGAAGTGGAGGTTACTACACAGAGACTTTAATGCAGTTAGCAACAGCCTCTGGACTGAGGTATTGGATTATTTTCCATTAGCCATTAGAAACAATGCACAATTACAGGAGAGGTTTGCAGGGGGTCAGTTAGTAAGAATCTGAGCTTGAAGCTATGAGCAGCTCAATCTCTATCACTCATTGTCAAGGAGTTTGACAACAAAACAGATAAAATTTCAAATATCAGGACTTTGAATTGCTTCTCAGCTGAATCTGAAATCTAGTCTGAAGACTTTCAACTGTAACTGCCAGCAATTGAATCTCATCAGTCAGAATACAAAAGAACCATGAAATGTCAAGTCATTTTTATTTTCTGAATTCACCCACTCAACCTATGATTATTTTCTCTTGATTATTTAATTCTTTTTCCCATTTTGACACATTGAGCACAGTGTTGTCCTGCCTGTGTATAAATGTGTGTGTGTGTTTGAGGTTAAGAGGAATATGATATAATTCATATAGAGGCTTTTTTGATTGCCAGCTTGCCACTTGTTTGAAGAATATGTTTGCCTGAAATAAGCATGTTATTTTTGAGTTTATTGAAAAGTGTTGGCAAAAGTCTCTTTTATTCTACTTGAATCAATAAATAGAATGTTCACAGGGCTGGGGGTGTATCAACACCCGCCCGATACATTAATGTTACTTTAAATAATGTTACTTAATGATACTTTAAATTTAGAAAGTTTCCTTTGAAAGTTAATTTTTGTTACAGTGCTCCTTAGAGGCAGTTTACTTTTTTTTCCAATTATTACTTTGAAATACCAGAAAGCAGAATTGATGACAGCACTCTACCTCAATCATGACAGCCCAATATGACAAATCCCACTGCTTTCCAGTGGATGTTGTTTATTTTTATTGAATTCAAATTCCACCATCTGCTGTGGCAGGGTTCGAACCCAGATGCCCAGTTTCTGGATTAGTAGTCTTGCAATAATACCACTAGTCTGTCACCTCCTTCATTTACCTGTATAAATGAGCAGATTAACATCATGGCACAGAGGGGTAACAGCAGGATCAGTTGGAGTAATTGTCCAGGTGAGAGGGGTTCAAATTAAGTTTATTGGATCGAAGCGCAACAAACGTACCCCTATTTTGGAAAATTGAACATTGCCCCTGAATTAGGTCTTGGCTGAGTTAAGGAGTAAAGATAATAACCCTGAGTTTTGATCTTGCATGATTTCATTTGCAATTTTATGCTGTACAAGTCACAACATACTTCAGAAATTCTGTGAAATTGTGATTGTGGTTGTAATATTTAATATAAAATCTGAATTGAGACACCATCATGGGTGAGCAGTCCTGAGATGAAAATTAGAGTGCCAAAAGCTATGATGTAGTAACGTTATGTCAGGATTGAAGATGAGGAATTTATTGTCAATGCAAAAAGCCAGGATCGATCAGCGGAATAGTGTTGAGAGTTAAACAGGACAGTAAAAGCCGGGAAAAATGCAGTGAAATTTGTCTGATTCGGAGCTTACTGCAGAACAGCCTGAGAGAGCAGCAGAAGGGATATGGATACATAAGGTTTATGGCTTATAATGCCTATACTTCTATTATCAGAGGCAGACTGAATGAACTTTTGGACAAGTATCAGTTGGTCTGAGAGTCATCATGGATGTGCGAACGTAAATCATGCCTGATTATTCAAGATAGATTAGGGACTAACTGAAATGATTTGCAAAAATTTGGTCTAAGGTGCCATCAGCAAAAATGAAAGTTCTGGGAATTTGAGATAAAATTAAGACATTATTTTGGTTGGCGGTAAAGAGACAGAGAACAGAGGTATCAGTGATAATGGGAACTGCAGATGCTGGAGAATCCAAGATAATAAAGTGTGAAGCTGGATGAACACAGCAGGCCGAGCAGCATCTCAGGAGCACAAAAGCTGACGTTTCGGGCCTAGACCCTTCATCAGAGAGGGGGATGGGGTGAGGGTTCTGGAATAAATAGGGAGAGAGGGGGAGGCGGACCGAAGATGGAGAGAAAAGAAGATAGGTGGGGAGGAGAGTATAGGTGGGGAGGTAGGGAGGGGATAGGTCAGTCCAGGGATGACGGACAGGTCAAGGAGGTGGGATGAGGTTAGTAGGTAGGAAATGGAGGTGCGGCTTGGGGTGGGAGGAAGGGATGCGTGAGAGGAAGAACAGGTTAGGGAGGCCCAGCATGTCTCTGCCTCCCTAACCTGTTCTTCCTCTCACCCATCCCTTCCTCCCACCCCAAGCCGCACCTCCATTTCTTACCTACTAACCTCATCCCACCTCCTTGATCTGTCCGTCTTCCCTGGACTGACCTATCTCCTCCCTACCTCCCCACCTATACTCTCCTCTCCACCTATCTTCTTTTCTCTCCATCTTCGGTCCGCGTCCCCCTCTCTCCCTATTTATTCCAGAACCCTCACCCCATCCTCCTCTCTGATGAAGGGTCTAGGCCCGAAACGTCAGCTTTTGTGCTCCTGAGATGCTGCTTGGCCTGCTGTGTTCATCCAGCCCCACATTTTATTATCAGAGAACAGAAGTAAATATGATTCACTCTAATTAGTGAGATATGATAAACAATGCACGAATGGGACTAGGAAGTTAGAAAAAAAAGAAAACCATTTCAGTGAGCAAAACCACAGCATATGGAATGCAACTGGAAAAGTGTGAGGTGACCCACATTGAAGGCAAGAAAAACAAATTGGGCTATTTTCTCATTTTCTTAATAATAAGAAACTAGGAACTGTGGTGGTAAAACTAAACTGTGTAGCCCCGTGGCTGCAGAGGTCCAAAGGGCTAAAATTGCACAGGATGTACTGCTGGCCATATTTACTTCCTGCATGGTATCCTGAAGAGGAAGGCCATAAGTATGGGCATACCATGTATACTCCTCCAGTGTAAAAAGAAGTCTTATTTTTCCTAGAGATAATGGGAACTGCAGATGCTGGAGAATCCGAGAGAACAAAATGTGGAGCTGGATGAAGGCAACAGACCAACCTGCATCTTAGGAGCACAAAAGCTGACGTTTCGGGCCTAGATCCTTCATCAGAAGGGTCTAGGCCCGAAAAGTCAGCTTTTGTGCTCCTAAGATGCTGCTTGGCCTGCTGTGTTCATCTAGCTCCACACTTTGTTATCTTATTTTTCCTATTTGTTTGATACAAGTCTTTCAAACTTGGTCTGTGAATATTTGCTGAACAATTATGTTTAATCACACTTGGTTAGCTAACACCACCTTCCTTCAGTAAATGCACTATTTAAATGTATAGATATCACAAAAAAATTTGGAGAGCTTTAGGCTTACTTCTGTTATTGTAAAGTTTTAGAAATATTGTTACTCATTTCATTGGTGAACTGCTGTATACAAGGAGGATACTCAAGTCTACTTAAATGCCACTTTCCCATGTTATGCTAATATCTTTCAATGCCATTAGCATCTACAAGTCTAACAATGTTTGTCAACATGCTCAATGGCTGAGCTTCCACAGCCTGTGGGCTAAAGAATTTGGAAGTCTGCCATGTCTGGAATATAGAAATTCTTTTTCATTTCAGTGCTAAATGACGATTTATTCTATTTCAAGACTCTCCAGCCAGAGTAAGTATCCTTTCTGCATCCAAACTGCCCAGATCTTTGAGATTGCAAGGTTGTGGAGGTCTGCTGTACCAATCTGTGATGAAAAGTATGAAATATATTAGCATAATATTTTTGGATTTAGATTTTAAAATACAGGCAGATGGATGCAGCTCAGTTCTGTGAAGGTTTTTGATTTCAACACTTGAGAAATCATTTGAAGCAGTGACTTCTGTGCATCAATTCCAGGCAAAAGTAAATGACTTCAATCAAGTGGCTGGCAGGACTTCTGCAGAGTCAATGGATGGAATGTTTACAATGTGAGTGTCTAATAGATTGGAAAGGCATTAGGTTTATTTGTGGTTAAGTTCAGAAGAGTTCAATGCTGGGATTCAGTTCAGAATACTTACCTATACTCCAGGATTTTCAGGACAATCCTTTTGTGATGTGCTGCACTACCAGCTGTGGCCACCGCTCCTGCTTGTGCAGCTTCGACCTAACAGCTGCCAAACCCTAACTGGCTAGCAGCTCTCAGAAATGATTTTTCTGCCCTCCAGGACTTGATTACCCTGATGCCAGGCAGCACAATGTTTCATTTACTTTTAAGTATGGTGATAACATACACTCCAATAAGGACTAAGATATTTTTTATTCAAGGGCTCTCTCTGAGACTTCTCATGGGCTACTTTTTAATTTTCAGGGATGACATTTTGATATCCATTGGCTTTTATTTATTCTCATCAGCTGTTTCATTAGGAGATCCTGATGCAGTCATGTGTTAACACTATCCTCTATGTGGGGTCAACATATAGAATATTTGGGCACTCACAGAAGCAGAATTTGAAGAATTCATCAATATCCTCATTTATTATCAATGCTACATTAATCTTAAAGCCACAACACATATGAAAAGCTTAAATTTTCTGGAATTTGCAATGGGGAAATGATGGCCTATTGGCATTGTCACAGTGCTATTAATCAGAGCTCAGCTAAAGTTCTACAGTCCTGGGTTCAAATCTTTCCACAGCAGATGGTGGAATTTGAATTCAATTGGAACCAATTTGGAATTAAATATCTACTGATGACTGTGAAGCCAATTGTTGGCACACTAATGTCCCTAAGGGCAGCAAATATACCATCCTCATCTGTTCTGGCCTTCATGTGAGACCCAACGCATGGCAATGTAGTCGATTCTCAGCTGCCCTCTGAAATGTTCTAGCAGACCATTTGGTTAAAGGGCACCATGGGACAGGCAATAAATGCTGACCAGACAGTAACTCCCATGTTCCATGAGTGAATAAAAAAATGTAAACTGTTGCAAGAAAACAGTTATAAGCTAGTTTAAATAACCAACACATAATTGACAGTCAGTTAGCTGGAGAGCTGGTTTAAGTTACCAATGAGTGATTTAATTCCCGCACCAGCTGAAGCTACCATGTTGTTCCTCTGTAATGAGGGAGCAGCCCTATGACCTGTGCACTATGCACTAGGGTGACAATACACATCACTAAAAGCACATTAATTTGCTAGGAATTCAGTAGCTGTGACTTAATGTTTTCCTGGTACTATTGTTAACTGGCTCCCATTGGAGGTTTATGCAGCCTCCCTTTATTGGACATTTATTTCTCTACCCGTCTCCACTTCGCAATCATTTGCTTCTCCCTAACCTTCACTTCACAGCCACTCATTTCTTTCCACCTCTCCCCTTTGCAGCCAATGGCATTTCCTTCTCCTATCCTCTTTGCACCCTTTCTTTTTTTGCTCACTCCTTTATAGATATGTGCTTCATGTCAAATTGTTACTTTCCCATCCCATTCCTTGCAGACTTTCTGTCCACATGGGTTTGTCAGGCAGCAACGTATCCTGGATCTTGCCTGGCAAACTAGCTCTCCCTTGACCTCACCAGCTAGTTCATCATCTTTCCCCAGGATCCCAGTGCTCTTGCAACCCCAGGCTGTTTCCGTCTTGCATTTGCTGCTCATATGAGGATAAGTTTTTCTCTGATTGGTTACCATAAAGATTAATTTCTCTCATCAATTTGGTCACTTTTATGGGCAAACTATGGCTGTGTACTTTGAGGCCTGGCTTCCGCCCATTTGACAGGTCCATGATTGCGACCATTAAGTTCTTTCTGCGGTATCTCTTCTCCTGTTGACATGTATGACTAGAAATTCTGTGCTAGCTCTGTGAACTGGGGAGCCTGCTCACTGCCACAAGTGCAGCACTTATAGTCTACAGCTGTCACCTTTCATTCGGCACAGTTTCCCTATAAGAGAGGTAAATTACCTTTGGAAGGCGAAGTCTCGCAGCCACATTTGGTTAAGCTCACTGTAGAGCCTCAAGCTAACTAGCAGAATGCATTTCATGAGCCTGCATGCTGGAATCAGGGAAATGAAGATGCAACGCAAAGTATATTTGTTGCCTTCCACAACAGGACCAGTTACTGCTGGTCAATGAATCATGGACAAAGATGGGTCAAGTGATCTTTCAGTCCTATATTCCTCAAAACTATAGGAACTAACAACCATAGTTTTGAGGACAAGATCAAGAGATCTAGCTGCCCTTGCATATCAATCATTAAAAACAAACAAACTATTACAACAAGGGTACTGGAGTTTTCGTGTTTGTCACAACAGAGCTGGAAAACAAAGGAGAAAAATTTTGCTCTGTTTGCATTGAGCCTAGCTCAAACCTGAGCTGGAATATTGTGTTCTGAGCTGAATGTGTTTGCCTTGGATTTATATTTCACAAATTTGGCAGAAATTGGGGCTTAAATGGTTAAGTTATGAAGACAAGTTGCATAAACTAACGGTCTGTGTTCTGATGAGAATATAAGGTTAAACAGCAGGAAGGCAAAGTAGGTTTTCTTTGAACTATAGGATGACTCTTTGGGATCAATACAGGAGAAACTATTTTCACTAACGGAGCAATTCAGATCAAGATGACACAATCTTTACTTAGGACTAGGTAACTTAGAAGTGAAGTCTGAAAATCTGAATCCTCCTCCTCAAAAAGCAGTGGATGTTGGGTAAATGGAATTTGCCAAAAGTAAGATCAACAGTTTCTTAATGAAAACTGAAAGAACCCTGTGGGTGCTGTAAATCTTGAGCAAAAAGAGAAGTTACTGGAAAAGCTCAGCACGTCTGGCAGCATCAGTGAAGAAAAAAATCAGGGTCAACATTTTGGGTCCAGAACTGAGCCCTGAGGAAGAGTCACCAGACCTGAAACGTTAACTCTGACTTTTTCATCACAGACACTGCCAGACATGCTGATCAATAGATTTTCTTTTAGGTTTGAGTTTCAAGGAATGTGGATCAAAGGTGGGGAAATGAAGTTGCCTTACAGATCAGTTATGGTCTGATTGAAAAGCTGAACAGACTGGATTGACCTCACTTTGTTCCTTGTACAAAAATAAATGGGGTATATTTGTACTGATTGCAGCCTAAAACAATTATTCAAGCAAAGAATGAAGTCGAGTCAGTAATTCTGTTTGTGGTCATATTGACGGTAGCATAAGCTGTGGCACAGCAGTCTCCAATATAAAGAACACAGAATTTATGCATAGTATTAATATTTTAAATAACATTTATACATAACAATAATATTCATAAGGAGCACTGTCCACTTAGACTTTGTGTTGACCAGATAAAGCAAATATGTTTCCTTCATTTTACAAATCTCAATTAATTAAATTCCTTTTAAATAATTTATGGAAAAACTAGATATTATTTGTGTAGTCAGAGCATATTGGACTTTATTAACTGGAGAAAAGGTCTAAAGCGGGCCTTTTATATGGAAGAACTGAACTGTCAGCGGTTTCAGGCAAAATTAATTATTTCAGCTTGATAAACCTTTTCATCTATTTGACTCCTTATACAGAAAAGCCAATTAATAATGTCAAACATGCTTTGCCTCTTGGGACTGGCAAGAGCTGATGAGTCTGTTTACTGTGAGGGGCCAGCAGAATGAGCTGCGTGTAAAAGTTTCATCATCACGCCACACCTGTCAAGCTCAGTCTCATTATCTGTGTACAGAGGGCAAGCCTCATTTTGTCAGAAGTGGTTTTCGAAGAACTAACAATTGCAATGGGAAGCACACAGGACTGTCGGCCAGTAGATGATTCACTTAATTACCAATCAGAACAGCAGAAATCTATTCTAAAATCGTGGCTGGTTTAAAACTAAAAGCTTCTCAGTTGTACATTTGACGGTAAGAACAAGTGAAGTGCAGCCTCAAATTCACCCTTGGGAAGAAATAAGTAGTTATTTAAACTGAGAACGATTGCTCTTGAGCACACCCATGGATAAAAATATAGATGTGATGCAGTCTAAGATAAGAAAGGTATTTGGGTTTCAAGCTGAGGGACATTTCGAGACACTTGCAAATTCTAACAGTTTGATGCTGGTCAGTCACCCTTGCTAAAGTTCAACCTTTAGATGAATTTCTATAATTGCCCCTAATTATGTTCAGAATTCACCATTGCATTCTGATTTTAGAAAATGAAAGGTTTCTGGAGGTGACTTGTCATTTCCAGGATTTGTTGGTCAGCTTCATGAGAGGTGGTAATTTGCCAATCCATAAATATTGTCCTGGAGAAAGCCTAGGGAAACAAGTGAGAGTACAGATTACTTATGAAGAAAGATGCATTTCTCCTGCTTGTTTGGGTCTCGGGACACTGAAGGCTGTAAACCGAGAACAATGAGACATTCAATGGATTTGCTGTTTTTCCATAAGCCCCACCACTGTAACAATTTCATAAAAACCAGGGTCTCAAAGGGTTGAGGCCTAACATTTATTCCTTCTCAAAATCTCTGAAAGAAATAGTCATTTAATTGCAAACTGTAAGCAATTGCTAACGTGTAATAAACTGTGGGCAAAATTTCCCAGCCCCTAAAAGATATCGGCAATGATGCGTCAGTCGGGCTAATATGGCTAATGCAGAAAAAAAATAGATACTCAAAGTTGATAAAAGGGTCAGATTTTCCATGTTAGTTTCTGATAGCTAGGTTGACAATCTCACGAGTGATCAATGGGGGTTCTATTTGCCATTAAATTGTCATTATTATGTAATCTCACCCCATTTATTCGCACAATGTTATTTTCCTAGGCAGTGGAGGAAAACTAAATGGCAACAATTTCCAGCATGATCTGGTGACTGCACATTGCCAACATCTTCTTTAGATTTTCATCATGGCAGCATTCCCCAACATCCCAGGACATGCTCCATTTGCAATAACCACCTGTATCCGTCATCCAAGTAAGTTCGCATTGGATGAGCACTAGCCTCACCATATCATGAAGACATTTCTCTCATTCACTCAGAGTGCAATACACAACTTAAATACTGCACTTTGTAGTTGACCAGCACCAATGCTGCTGTGGGAAAATGGGAGATACATTCATCTCATAAATCGGAACAAGAAGTATCAAGGCTCTTAGCTTGCTTTAGTAGCGTTCACTCACTTTGCATTTGCTGGATGCGCATAGCATCTCTGCCTTACCATCGCTTGTGCTTTTGCACATTGGCATCTCATTCAGAATTTAAAGGGTCGCAGTACTTCTGTCTTGCATTGCCTTTTAGGCAGACACAAAGCCAGGCAAAATGTAAGGTTTTCCAGCAATGATCAGTCAAGGACATGCTCCTGTATGGGTCCATATTATGCCAATGTCGTGCCTGTGGCATGTACCAGCAGCCTATGTGGCAAACACACTGATTGTGCTTCAATCAAATAGCAATACCTTAAAGCCTAAGGACAGCGGTGCTCAGTCGAGTAAAGTGGGACTTTTCTCAGTCAGTGGTTATCAGCTCAGTCAGTCAAGGATATCGATGTTGTCAGTCTAGACGTGTGGACATGTGCAGTCGGCTGTTTAGGGTATTCAGTGTCAGGTGTTCTACATCACTACGGCGGGGTATTTGTCCTACCAGAACAAAAGATCTTCAAGCAGTAATCGTATTAATCGGGCACTTACGCAGAACAGATTAAAGATATTTCTTATCTCAGAATTCTGGATGTGTGCCTCAGGCATTGACCAATCATATTTACCATGTCGTTGAAACATGATAAATGTGTCCAAGTGATGGCTGTGCAACAGAAATAACATTAGTGAACTGTAAAGTTTCACCTAAATTTCACAATTTACAAACACATTTTCAATGTTTTATTGCTTATACAATGTCCAGTAGCTGGACATCAGCTTTGGACTATCGTGTGAAATCCTCATTCTTCCAACCACACTTACAATCTCCTTCTGTAAATGTGCAAAATAACTTGTACAGCATTAAATTAAATCAGTTCTACAATGTACAACTTCCAGGCAGAAGCATCCTATTATCCTCCTTGTTAGAGGTCTCCATGTCCCAGTACCTGGCACCATCCTGTCTCCTTGTGAGGTAGGGGTGCCTAGTTAAAGTCCCTTGTCTCCTGTTGCTTTATCATTGGTGCTGAGCAGCGGCGCCATCAATAGCTGCATTGAGCAAAGCAGATTTGTGAACTTATTTGGCAGACACTGAGTGTGCTGAATGTAGCTCTTCATGGCAGCCACCAGCCTGTCCATGGTGATAACCAGGCATGCGCATGCTGGAGCCAGCACCGTATTAATAACACGAGGGGATTCCTCTAACCTTCAATCTGGCTCATTGAGTGCCTTTGACAAAACTGTTTGCTGTTCCAGTGCCTGTCTGTGTTGACACCCTAGAATATTCTCCTGCTGTGGCTGAGCAGGTGCCTGATCTCCGGCATACCTTTGAATGATAGCAAACAGGGGCATTTCTTCCTTACCCAGCTGTAGTCATGTGCTCACCAGAATGTGCTCCTGAGGATAATCTAATTAAGGTACCCACAGAGGTGTCAGTATTTGAGATGATGGAGTGTGCAGGAGACAACCTTGTCACTACTTCCTCTGTGGACTTTGTGCTTTCTTCATCTGAAGTGGAGCAGGGCATGTTGGCTGGAGGGGCTGCTTTGTTCAGGACAGAGACTGTGTTGATGCCACAGGTGCCTGCAGAAGATGAAAGGGAATGGTTGTGAAATAATGGTAGAAGCTTGGACATGTGAAGAATACATTCACAGTGCTGGTAATGGAGAACAGTGCAGCATTGCAAATGAACCTTAGTTGGATGGCAGGAATGAAGGTATCAGTATCCCACATGAGCTGTCTATATCCTCTCCAGCGAGCTCAAAGATTCTCTCTTGTATTGGAAGAGGAGACAAATGTTGAGCATCCCACCATTAACGATGGCCCTCTCTCCCCTATTGTGAGCAGTATCCTGGAATAAGACAATGGAAGGGATTGCATGAGAGGAAGTGGCTGGCATTGCTTTTAGTGGTGGTGCAGATGGGGACAAGGTGGTGAAGCGCCCCAAGTGAAGGAGTAGGATGCTTAGAGGGCAGGAAAGTTTAGAATATTAGCGGAGGAGTAATGAGAGCCATGGAGAAAAGATCCTGATTGTAATAGTGAAAGTCGTAGACTATGAACATCGGTGGTAGGTGGGAAAAGGAATAGAATTAGATTTGTGAGAGCAAATGGAGAGGAGATGGTGGCACTTACACTAGCAGACCACAGAAAGTCATTTTCCTTCTTGCAACATTATTCTCCAGAATGTGAACACTGCCCTGACCAGGGTGACAACTACTGACCAGGTTGGCACATTCTGGAGCTGTAAGTGTCCTCTGGCAGCCTTAAAGAAAGAGGACAGCACTCCTCTGCACCATCCGGTCAACAAGTCTCTGTTAACTAAGTGGGTTTGTCAACTTGCCTGTTTTAGTCATTCCTGGTATAATTCTTTCCAGAGTAGAACCGCGAAAGGAAATTCCTGGCTTGAAGCATTGGAACTGATGAATAGCAGGTATATAAATATGGTGCTGGTGCCAAGCAACCTGGAAGATCCTGGCAACAGTAGGCAATTTTATCAGTGTCAAGCTCAAGGTAGCACAAGGAAGCACTGTGGGGTCCTGGTGCACAGATAATAAGGTGAGCAACATAAAATGGTCCGAGAAAATGCACTGTAATTCAGAGAAAAACCCTCCATGACACTGCCCCAAAATTGACACTAAGCCAGTTTTTGGGAAATGCAATCCTTCAGATTGTTAACTAGCAGAATCTCTTCTAGTTTGTTTAGGAAGCCACCACACTAGTCAAAGCAGGCTCCGTAGTTTCTTGTACTTAAACAGGTTGATGGCAGTTTCATTCATTATGAGCAGAATGCATTGACCTGGCATGGTCCTTCAACACTTACATACATAAATATAACCTAATAATGTAATGATCTTTGCACAAAAAATGTTCAATGATCAGATAACTTAAGAGACAGTTTTGGATTGGAAGTAGACCAGTAATCTTCTTTTTTATTTTAGACTGAATGGCTACTGTCATTTTTTAAAAAAAATTCACCTTGCTGCATTATGCAGATGAGTTTGGAGCTTCACAGAGGGGGAAAAAAGGACTCAGTCTGGGAACAGGAATGGATGCACTGTACTGGAAGATACTACAATCTGGCCTAATTAGGACCATCTGGGACTTTTTCATACTATTTAGAGCTATTCATCAAAATGATTATTAAATACCATACTAAATGATTTTAAACAATAGCTATTAATCAAGTAAATTAAAAAGTCACAGAAAGCCAATAATAATTTTAAAAAATTACTCCAATGTTCACTGACAGTATAATCAAGACATGCTTAAAATATCGCCACTGGTAAATTTATCATAATAAGAAAAGTTTTTTTTGCTGTTAGCCTTTCCTTTGTGAGAAATTTATAAAAAACACATGTGCCCAACTCAGTTGAACATTAAGCTCAAAACATACAGTTTCCTAAAATTTTTTGGCATTTGTAGTAATTCATTTTTTTTGTTCCACTGGATGTACAATAAAGGCTTGTTGGAAAGGATTTCTTCAGAAGTGACAGTTAGCAGTGTTTGCCTTTCATGAGAGGATCAGAATTTCTCCAGTGGCAATTTTTTTTTGTTTTTCTTCTAAATACCTGCCAAAAGCCCACATACAACTTCATTTCTCTTCACAAATCTCTTAAATCTGTTACATATTACAAGGAGCCTATGAATTACTAATTCTTGCAGTGTGCAGTTTGGAGTGTTGTAACAAAGTATCAGTTAATTGAATAAATGTCTTCTTTTTGTACTCAGTATTAGCTACCAGTTCTTAAATGTTTCACATTGTTCTAGATCTTAGACTTGCAAGATAATGTAAGATTGTTTTGAAAATACAACCGAAATCAGTCATTTTGATATCATTGAATAAAAAAAGAGAATTAACCTGATGCTGCTGAAAACAAAGTAAAAGCAAAAGCCATAATTTCTTATTCTTGAGTTTAATTGAATAATCACTCAGCCCATCTCCTCAAATAGAGTAATTTTAGAATATCTAAGTTGCATACAATAAAATGTTTGCATTAAAACTGCACGAACATGTAGTTTTCATTGCAGAAACTGTTATTTTGCGCACAAGTTTCAACATATTTCACATACATATTTAAAGGAACCAAGAAGATATACAATTGCAAATGTCATTTGAGGCTTAAATGCTTTTTGTCATTATATTTGAGGATTTTGATGCACACATCTCATCCAAAGACAAATACAAGAAATCCAGGGATGACACACAAACACACACCAAGAGACATGCAAAGATCTCAGCTCCATCACCATGACTAGACTACAGGGGAGTTAGATTTGTAAATAAGTTCCAGTCAGCAGAAACACCCACCTAGAGGAATCAAATCCACCTGAAGTAAAATCAAATTTATATTTAATGTAACAAATAACCATATGGCTCACAAATGTTGATTATATAGAAAATAGTTTCAGCTTCACACACATACAGGATATGACCCTGTTTATACTGACCACAGAATATTGGCATATGCAGCATAATTTTAATTATTACAATATGGGTCAAAACTAAGTTAAGTTCATATATATTGCCACATTAGTACAAAGAAGCCAAGTGCTGACACGGTTGGATTCGTACTTAGGGCTGGATGTTCATTGATACAGTGCATTAATTGAAGAGCAATCTAAGCCTCTTCAGATAACTATAGTTCATGGCCTATTTTAGAAATTATTTTAGAGTGTACATTAAACTATACTTAAAAATGTACAACATTCCTACTCAACATTTCTACTGCAAAATATGAATTAATAATTCTGGGAGGCAATTTACCTTGATATTGTAGATCGGTGTTTCAATTTATTTTTCCAAAAATCCTAAGCAATATAAGGTTAGATCTCTCTATTATCACATCACTTGAGACAAACAGCTAACATGTAGGCCTTCCCATCTCTTGCAGTTATTAACTATTCTTTTTTTTCCTTTTATAGTGTCGGATCTATTTCCTCAAGATCTCTTTCCACAGTCCTTTGGCCTTTCTTTTCTCTGACCATCTGGAAACCATACCAAGACTTGATTTCGGATCTGTACCTCCTGCATGCTGCATATGTGGCCAAACCACAATAACCATATTTTCCCTATTAATCCACTTACTGGTGGAAACAATGTCCCTTCTACCTCCACAACCTTTCTTTGTATTTATAATCAAATGCATCAAATTCTACTTCTAGTGTTACTGACATCTTCTTGGCATTCATGCAATCTATAAGTGTTGACAGCACAGTGGTTGTATACATATGGACCTTTATTTGCCGATTTAAGAGTAGATACTTTCGAACCATGTCATGCTTATTGAAAACTGATGCTTCTTTTGCAGTGCACATTAGTACAAATATGTTGTCGACTATCACAAAAAGAGTTTCATAGGTAGTTAAATATAAGAAATGTTCTTAATTCAATAAGCAATGCAATAAAATGTATAATCAAGCTATGATGCTGATTGCGTGACTGTGAGAGTAGGCGACGTAAGTAAGAAAAAGGAGAAATATGAAGAAAGACGACCAAACAACGCACTGTGCACAATGTTCAGCCTGACTATTTCTAGTGATGTGGGGCACACCTCCATCAATGATATTAACACAAGCCTCTTTTATTGGTACTCGTGTTTGCAGAGAGGCAAGACCTCCCTCTGTTTTTATAATCTTCATTCTGTTGTATGCCAGCTTCTGCAAGATGAATCAATTCATTCGTGCTTGTTTCAAATGGCACAGGCAGCTTAGTGTGCTAAGAAGATAAAAGTAATTTAAATGTAATAGTGAGGACAGCAGCGAGCACGGGTGCGGAGGTTCAGTGAACTACTCCGTGTTTATTTGACGAGAAGCTTGGGGAGACAAGAAAGGAAGGATTGATGTGGCTGAGATAGTTTTACCTCTATCATTGCTTGACCTCAGCAAAGCCATCAGAAATGCCAAGAGGTGGCACTGGGTAAAGACGGAGGCCCACACCAACCATACAGACATTCACTGCCTGTGGCAAAGCCTACACAACATAACGGAATACAAAATGACACAGAGCAAGATAGCAGATAAAGACATATCCCTCCCTGATGCTCTCAATGCTTTCCTTGCTTGGTTTGAGCAGAATGCCAGCGCCGTGTTACCACCTGCCCTGACAGCCCCAGACACACTTGTTTCATCCGTCACTACAGCAAACATCAGATCAGTCTTCCTGAGAGTCAACCCAAGGAAAATGACGGGCCCAGACGGAGTGCCTGGAGTCTTTTACATCTTCTACCTCTCATTGGTCCAAGCCAAAGCCCCCACCTGCTTCAGGAAGACAACCATTGTCCCAAGAACAAAAACAACCAAATGCAATGTGCCTTAATGACCACTGTCAGTTGCTCTGAACTCCACGATCAAAAGTGCCTCTAAAAGCTGATAATGGCCCACATTAATTCTAGCCTTCCAGCCTGCCAGCAAAACAGGTCCACAGTGGATGACATTTCCCTAGCCCTGCATTCATCCCTGGATCATCTGGATAACAAGGACACCTACATCATGCTCCTACTCTTTGACTACAGCTCCATCTTCAATACCATAATCACTTCTAGGCAAATTTCAAAATTCCAGGATCCATGCCTTAGCTCTGGCCTCTGCAACTGGATCCTCAGCTGCCTGACCCACAGACAGAAGTCAGTGAAGATAGACAATTGCACCCCCTCCATGATAATCCTAAATACTAGCGCACCACAATGATGCGTTCTCAGCCATCTACTGTACACCCTATACACCCACGACTATGTCACCAAATACTGAAAAAAAGCCATCTACAAGTTTGATGATGACATCACCATGGTAGGATGGATGTCAAACAATGATAAGTCAGAATACAGGAAGGAAATAGAGTGCTTGGTGTTGTGGTGCAATGATAACAATCTCTTAATGTTGACAAAGTAAAAGAACTAATTATTGACTTCAGGAAGAAAAGAGGAGGACATGGTCCTGTCTACATCAACCGAGCTGAGGTGAAGAGAATCAAGAGAGTCTAGTTCCTAGGAGTGACAATAACTGACAATTTGTCCTGGGCCTCCCTAGTAGATGCAACAGTCAAGAAGGTACAACAACACCCCTTCTTCCTCGCGTGGCTTGGGAAATTTGGCATGGCCATGAGAACCCTCACCAATTTTTACAGATTCACCACAGAAACCATACTGTTCAAGTGCATAATAGCCTGGTATGGCAACTGCTCTGCCGAGGACTGTAAGAAACTACAGAAGTTTGTGAGCATCGCCCAGACCACCACAGAAGCCGACCTCCCATCTATGGATTCCATTTAAATTTCTCGTTGCTGCAGAAAGATTACCAACATCATCAAAAACTCCACCCCACCCTGGCTATGCTCTCTTCCAACCTTTTCCAACAGGCAGGAGATACAGCAGCATGAACACATGGATCAACAGTTCAAGAACTGCTACTTCTCTGTCGTTATTAAACTGTTGGATGGACCTGTCTAACTTCAATAGCTTTTGGTATTGCTAATTTTGCTTTGTGCACCTCCTGTGCAGCCATAATCTTGTATCCCTTCCTCTGTCTAAGCACCCTATGACCTGTATAGCATTGTTTGCTATGATCTGTCTGTACAGCTTGCAAAACAAAACCTTTCACTGTACTTATGTACGTGGGACTACAATAAATCAAATCAAAATGTTTACTAATTTATTTTACCATTCATTGACAATTGGAATGGGAGAGGTCATGCTTCCAACTGTTCATTCGATCTTTGAGCAGTTCTACCACTGCATCTGAGAATCTTGAGGCTCTTGTTGAAGGCACCCACTCTGTTTCTTCTTGACATTGATGCCCACTACCATCTTCTGAGAAAAACACTGCGGCTTTAAAGGTGTTGCAGGCTGCCTTTAAAGGTCAGTGGATTCCCCATCCCCGAATTAGAAATCTGCCTACAGAGAGCATTTTTCAAACTTGAAGCTTGCATATTTAATATAAATTAGAACCGGCCATGAAAAAGCACAAAGCTCATGCTGATTCCATTGGTGCATTTGACCCATTATTGCATCTGGTTAATATTGTATAAACATACCATAGTGGTCTGCTTATACCTTAATTGCATACTGGGCACCTAAATGCAATGTTTCAACTATAAAATGGGAACACCGACTATGACGTTTGAAGTAGGAATACTGACATGAAAGATCAATCACTTCTGTAGCTCATGGTAGTGCACCTGCAATACTGTACTTGCTCTACGGAAGTAAATTATTTTACTCACAGCAAACTTTAAAATTCAGTTTAATTTTTAGAATATCGTAAGTTACAAAGTGAAAGGTTCATGTGAGAGCTTCCAAAAAAACTTGAGTTAATTGTATTCATAGCTGCTGCTGCCTGCAAAATTGTTTTTCTTCCTTCTATATAATAGTAGGTATTCTATATCCAGGCTTGTGGAGAAGACAGCTTCGATGGATTGAATGGACTCTTATTTCATTCTATTTATTATGAGATCTCAAAGGGATCTCAATTCCTGTTCCTTAAAATATTGCTGATGAGAACCATTCACACCGATACATCAACTCTGTTTGTCCAAGGTCCAAAATAACAAAACAAAATTTGCTTGTTTTAATTAAAGGAAAAATAAATGTGAAATATATGCGATATGTACATGGTTTTAGTAAGGAATACATTCCTTCTGTCTTCAAAACAAAGCTGATGCTTTGTGAGTGGAAAATATAACAAATACTTTAGGTTAGCCTAAAGAATAATGTGATACCTCCAAAAGAAGTCTCTTGTCATTATTTTAGTATTTATCATAGAAGACTTTACACTCCACTTTGCAGTATCTCCTAAATCAAATTATCTGTATTATGCATAGATACAATTTTTCAAATGTTCTGTAGATATTCTGTATACATCGAATGTAGAAATCTTGTAGTGTGAAAGCAATGAAATTGAGGCACACTGATACTGCATTGTTCTCAGAATGGTAGGGAAAATCAAAACTTTTCAAAATTTTCACCTTAGCTTTATAAATAATATTCTGAAAATTGAAAAGCACCATTCTGATAAGCTAGTCTAATCTTACATAAGCAAAGTTAAAATGCTTTCAATAAATATTCTTACAGCTTAGTTTAATCATGGTACACTTACAAATTTTAAATTTAGCGTTGATGTTTGATTTAAAAAGTAATTTGATCAACGCAAACTAGATGTTAACTCAAGCAAATTGTTGTATTTGTTATTGTGTACTGGACAGTAAATATAATGTATGTTTCACAATGAACCTAACAGTCATTTACTATCAAGAATTACCAGGTGCTGATCCATCAATTAATATTGTACTGTTACCGATTTTGTCATAAAGTCATGCTGTGTACTCTCTGCAAGAAATTGGCAAATTTCCCTGAAACCTTCAACTTAATTCCCTGATGACATCTTTTAAAAGTTGGAAGACATAGACTTGGGCTGACTTAGATTTCAAATTTCTTTTCCTTCCAAAATGTCTAGCCCCCACTCAGTAACCTGTCAGACAATCCAGATCAGATTGGGAATGCGCGTCAGAATTGCAGATGAGACCAAAACCTAATAATTTTTACACCACCAACATATTTAAGAATGAGACTTTCTCCATTTGTTTCCATTTCCTTCATTTTTATTAACAGAGAGCAACTTCTGTTTCAAATTTGTATTATATTCCATGGTTTCTATTAATAGAACTTGAGAATAGCTGATCAAAGTATATTTAACTGAAGCTTTTCATTTTGCTTTCACAGGGATATTTCACAAGAATACCAATTCAAGGCAAAAATCAATTGTCAAACTGCAATAGCAAAGAATGCTGTTTGATTGGCAAGTGGACTTTAGGAGCACCATTGCCATGGAGAATGTATCTATTAATGATGATGGACAGTTAACAACTAGGATTTGTTTTAAATTTTGGTCAGGGCATTGTCCTGAGAAGTGAACTGCAAATAGTACCGATTATCATTGTTTCAGAAAGATTTCAATACTGTCACTCCTATTAAAAGAGATATTTCCATCAACCCAAATTTTAGCTTATGCATTTTGTTTGTACATATACTGATTAATATACCAAATTACCTTACAAACATGCAAGACACATTGATAGTCACTGTATTACTCAATGTAAAATATCCTTATTTAATAATTCAATAATATGAGATTGTTTTGTGTTTAATGTTGACAAAGACAGTACTTTATTTCTTCAAGAAAGCTACTCCTGAAAAAGATAATTTAAATAAATTGATATAGAAATAGAAAAAGAGCAAATTGTAAAGATTTCTTTCAACTTCATAAATGATAAAGATATATGATTGACATTTACAAGCTAAAGATGCAAAGGAAACAATGCTTCACTTATATAGGAAATTCCTAACCAAGTGATATATTGAATATACATCTGCATTCATTTTTGCTTTCTCAACTGATGATCATTCTTGTAAAAACCTACTTGTGACAAAATAACCTATTCTTTAAGATGTCACTAAAATGTTTTAGAATATTACAGAACAGATCAAAACAAACTTAAAAGTGCAGTTACACACAATGTATTTTTACGCAGCAGTATGTTAACAGTATTTTTAAAATGTCACAGTAAAAAATGTAACAGTATTTTTAAAATTTCATGACTGATATTTCTTTTATAATATATTTTGCACTGAAAACAATGAGCTGTTTCTGTACAATCGGCATACATTACTAAGCATTGATCTCCATGTGGGTTCGACATTGTACAGTGTTTGGCTCAAAGAATCCAATCCTGTGATCCAACCCATGATATCTGGCAAAACAAACATCACATATCTTTGTATGTAGTGAAAAAAATCATAAAATGCACAAACATAATCCTGATTTAGAAAAAAAACTAAACTCCATAAAAAAGCTTGCATTCTTGACATTTCTAAAAAAAATACAGTAATAATTTTATATGTTTTATTTGCTCTATTAAAAATTCTAACTGAGTAAATTATTTAGGATTTATTAATCATTATTTATATATACTAATAAAAGAAATAAGGTTCGTTATTTTCAGTATATTTTTAAAACATACAAAAAGAATTAGCTGCATTCTCAACTCATTTCTGGATAACTATTAGGAATTGATACATGCCTCATCAACAATCTGTCAAATGTTGTGGCCAATATAACTTTGTTTGTATCCCCTTTTGTATTACTGGGTCAATCAAATACATATTGTTCATATCATCTAATCATGCACAGTTAATATTTCCAAGAATTAATGAGGCAGCTACAATACCAATCACAATATGATCATACAGTCAGAAGAAAGAGGTTCATTATTATATTTCTTCCCTTCTCACAAAGAGGTTTGAATATAATGTCAGAAACAATTTGGCATTCTAAGTTATACAAACATTTTTCAATTCTTTCGATTCTGGAAAACATCTGGTCCACAAAATAGCAAAATTGCTATATCAGATAAATACAATTTAAATGATTGTACAAAAGATAATGCAAAAGATTCTAATGACCAAACACAACTAAAGACTCAGATTTTGAGATGTAAGAATTGCATGAATATCAGTGTTACATAATTTTTATACAATTCTGACTTTAGTTGGAGTACACCTTTTTCATGTATCCTTGCATTGATTCCATTCCCCACAGTAGACTGATAATGACAAACATTCACAAGTGGAACTTTTGAAAAGTAAAGGTTCACAATGAACCTTCCCTGAATTGGTTATTTGACATCAGTTAACAGTCAACATTACATTATCAGATGTATTAATTGTATTTCATCTGAAAAGGTCATTTAAAATGTGAGTACATTTCATTCAAAAGTTAACTCATATTTAGGCAAGTAAATTTTGATAAACCTAAAAATTGTTTTATATTTTACACAATATTCTGTCCAACTGGATGGTTGGGATAACAAATCATCTGTAGTATGCTATAAAGCATTAAAGCACGGAAGGGTGGTAGGAACATTGAAAACCTGTATCTAAAATGAATTGTCATCATTTTCTGTTTCTTGCTAGCTGAGATGATGTGAACCTGATTGACAACTATATCAGAATTTATTTAACTAAATCATACAAGGGAAAATCTTAGCTTGTACATGTTATAACCAAGTACATAATTATGAACACATGAACAGACAAATTAGGAGCAGGAGTAACCCATTCTGCCCCTTACAGCCTGCTCCACATTCACTGAAATCATGGCTGTTCTGTTGCTCCCTGTTCCTGCCTAACCCTAATAACCTCATAGATTTTTGTTTATTAAGAATCTACCTACCTCTGGCTTAAAAATATTTAGAGAGTCTGCTTCATGTGCCTTTGGGGAAGTGATTTCCAAAGACTCATGACCTTTTACAAAAGAAAATTTCTCCTTGACTCCGTCTAAAATGTGAAACCCCTTATTTTGAAACAATGCACCAGAACACTGACAGAATCCAGAAAGTTCTGGAATATTTCAAGCAATACTTCCACTATCACTGTAGCCACTTCCTTTAAAACCCTTGGATGCAGGCCATCAGATCCTGACAACTTATCTGTCTTCAGTCCCATTAATTTGTCAAATAGTTTTCACATTGTGATATATACTGTTAGAAGAACTTTCCTCCCATTAGCACTTATCCAATATTTTTGTAATATTTACAGTTTCCTCCACAATGAAGAGCTATGCAAAATATTAGTTTAAATTATTTCCCTGTTCCACATTATCAAAGCACCAGTTTCACTATCCAAGGTCCCGCATTCACTTTAGCTGCTCTCTCTAATGAGGAGTGTCGAAATTCCATTGTATTTTCTGTAAAGTCTGACCTGCGCTATTTGTATTTTTATACGTATCTTCTGAAAATTTATGAATAATATGCATTTTTGCAGAAAAAAGTCAGTCGCCACAGTCAGTTTCTCATTCACTTTGTGGGCCTCAATCTCATCCAATTAAGCTGAAAGAACTTTAAAGTCTTCAGACAATTGCAAAGGCTGTGTCTCCAGCAGTCCTGTTCTCTGGGCCCCCTTACCTACTTCACTTGCTGTTACATCTTCTTTTTCCTGTTCAACAGTGACCAAATCTGAAGACCTATACCGAAAAGGTTTGACAGTCTTCTCGAATTTTCTTTATTCATTCACAGGAGTTGCTAGCTAGGCAGCATTTATTGTCCATCCCGAATTGCCCAAGAGGGCAGTTAAGAGTTATTCACATTACTGCGTACCTAGAGTCACATGTAGGCCAGACCAGGTAAGGATGGCAGTTTTCTTCCCTAAGGGACATTAGTGAACCAGATTTTTTTTCCAATATCAATGGATTCACAGTCATCATTGCATTCTTAATACCAGATATTTATGTTTATTTGAATCGCATGGTGACCATGTTTGTCCTGGATCACAAAAGCACAGAGGAGCTCCCATATTCCCAGATTCTAATTCAAACCTGGGTCCCCAGAATGTTACCTGGGTCTCTGGGTTAACAGTGCAGTGATAATACCACTAGGCCATCATCTTCCCCCGGTAAAGTATCCTGGTAAAGTTCTCTCTCCCTGTGCTTCATAACATTGGCCACCAGCTCATAAATCTTGAGCTACGGCTGTTAGAATTTCAAAATTTTCTGTGGCCATGTTTGTCCTGGATCACAAAAGCACACAGGAGCTATTATATTCCCATATTCTGCAATTGTAACACATAACCAACCCTGCCATTCTTACTGTGCTTTAATGAAGTAATTCATTGATAAATCTAAAACATAATTATATAATTATACAATGATATAATTGTCATATAAACTCATGAATCATCTCACTGCTCACTCGCAGAACTAAACTAAACCTGACAATATTATAAATGTTACCACTTTAAAACAGGATAAATTATTAAATCATTAGTTTGTCACTTGCCTACAGGTAGAGTCTATTAAATAAGTATAGGTTATATATTTATCAAATAAAATCTGAAAGAACTGCGGATGATATAAATCAGGAACAAAAACAGAAGTTGCTGGAAAAGCTCAGCAGGTCTGGCAGCATGTGTGAAGAAAAAAATCAGAATTTATGTTTTGGGTTCAGTGAGGAAGGGTCACCAGACCCAAAAAGTTAATTCTGATTTTTTCTTCACAGATGCTGGCAGATCTGCTGAGCTTTTCCAGCAACTTTTATTTTAGTTCCTGGATATATTTAGGGGTTGTTTTAGATTTTTTTTCTTAATTTCAGCCCTTTACACACAGTTTCTAACAGCTATAATTCACCAAGTAATTTATTCATGGCTTTAAACGATCTGGTCATTTTTTTTAAACTCAGCTTACCTTCCTTGAAGTTATCAAGCAGTGGCTCTGTTGTTTGCACTGTTGCCACACAGTGCCAAAGATCCAGGTTCATTTCCTCCTTTGGGTGACTGTGTGGAGTTTGCACATACTTGTATCTGTGCAGGTTTCCTCTGGGTGTTCTAGTTTCTTGTCACAGTCCAAAGATGTGTAGGTTAGGTGGATTGGCCAAACTAAATTGCCTGCAGTATTCTGGCTAGGTGGGTTAGCCATAGGAAATTCAGGGTTAGTGGGTAGGTCCCTGCAGGAGGTGTGTCCGAGTAGATTTGATGGGCCAAATGGCCTACTTCCACATTGTATGGATTCTATAAAGGATCTGTGGACCCAAAACATTGACTCTGCTTTTTCTCCACAGCAGCAGGCAGACGTTCTAAGTTTCTCCAGCAATTTCTATTTTTGCTTCTCATCTTTCTTGTTCCTGATTTCTCTACCTGCCACAGATTTACTTCTGTCCCTACCCTCCTCAAAGCTAAATGGTGTAGTTCATGTTTCCGTGGCTGTATTGATCCTATTTCCTGTTCTGTGTATTTTCCACAGCTCTACCTAAATACCCTCCCCTTCTTGGAGGTTAGTGATATTGGCTGTGTATTTTCTGCAGGTAAGCCCTGTCCAATCCTCCTCCTGAAGGTAAGTGATGTACACCACATTCCTTTGCTTGTATTTATCCTCCTTTCTTCTCTATAGACCTCCCATCAGTCCACCTCTGTCTACTCCTTACCCCAATGTGTGTATTATTTTATTTGAATTAGATACTACATAAATTATTTGCAATAAAGATACAGTTATTCTTTCATATTTTGTTCATAAATTTAGATTATTGAAGTGCCATGATAAGCACATGATAAATTGTTCGATTTATTTCATGGCAATCCTAGAATCATTGTGTAAACTGTCATTCAGATTTAAGTCATTCAACTAATTATGATATAGAAACAATGCCCAGGTCTACATAATTCTCTTTTTTTAATAGTAGATATGTACTTGCATTTCCGACATTCTAAATATGGAACATAGTACATCGCGATCAAGATACACAGCAGCTATGAAACAGTCTTGACAAGTAAATGGAGATAACAGAAAGTGAAGTAATGGAATGTATGGTTTCAACACTTGAGTAATTCTGATGACATCTCTGGAGCATGAGAGTTTTAATGATTATAACTTTACATATCTGTGATGAAATAATATGTAGCTAATTACAGGAGAAAATCCATATCAGATTTACTGCTATGGTTGGCCTCATAAATAAACATCACCACATCCTTCATTGTTGAAAAAAGACACATACTTCCCAATATCTATATACATGACAGCATATTCCACAGTTTATAATAACACATCCCATAAGCAATTTTTTAAAAATTCAGTGGCAAGTAACTATCCAGAGTGACAGTTATTGTTGCACATTTATTTTGATCAATACAACTAGCTTTCATGTTATAACACATTGTGATAAAAACATTGAGATTCTCTGAAGTAGCTCACTTGAGTTAAACAAATTGACTTTTAATGAAAGTAAAATATTGTGGATTCTGAAAATCTGAACTTAACATAAGAGGCACTGGATATATTCAGCAATCTTGAGAGCATCAATGGAAAGAGAAAGCGTCAAATCTTTTGAACTGAACATCACTCTTCAGTGAAAACCAAAAGGACTGCAGATGCTGTAAATCAGGAACAAAAGTTCTGAGGAAGGGTCAGACCCGAAACATTAACTTTGATTTTATCTTCACAGATGCTACCAGATCTGCTGAGCTTTTCCAGCAACTTCTGTTTTTATCACTCTTTGGTACACTGTTTCTACTCAAATGTTGCCAGGCCTGATAAGTATTTTCAGAACTTTCAGTTTTTTTTTTAAATTTTGCATTTAAAACAAATTTACTGTTTCTATATATCTAAAGCTGGTTGTATGCCTACCCTAGCAGCTTTCTGTTTAAAAATTAATTTGTAAATTCATGTTTCGCTTCTTATTTTTCCTCTTGGCATTCACAATCAGAAAGAAAGGCCAAAGACCATTCAACTTTTGTCAACCGTCAGGGACATCTCAATACAATTGATGTGAAGCAATTTTCACTACTGAAGCAAGCTGATGCATTGCTTTTGCTACATACTTGGGGAAACATCTTTGATCCCTAACTCATTAGTATTTCATGGGACGAATCTAATTGTCTCTTCAAAAGAACAAAGTAAACATATTTTGCTTTAAAAGCCTAAGACATAAATATGACACTTTTTCAGATTCTGTCTCTGCAAAATGGCCACAAAACCTTGCTAAGTGCCCAAAACATATCAATGAGATTAAGAAGTTAAAGTGAGACAAAAAAGGAAAATAAAAGATATGAAAATGTCCAGTTAAGAATCTTTACTCCATACTTTTAGATACTATTTTTCATTAGCTGTTTTCCTTCCCTTCTCACTTTTAGATTTTAACTTGGGACAGCAATGGTGTAGGGGTATTAAGAATCGACTAGCATCCTAGAGGTCCAGGAAATGCTTTGGGGTTTGGGTTTGAATTGAACCATAACGGAAGGTGGAATGTTAATTCAAAACAAAAATCTGGCATTAAAAGTCTAATGGTGACCATGAAACATAAGAACATAAGAAATAGGAGCAAGAGTAGGTCATTTGGCCCATTAAACCTGCTCTTCCATTCAATAGAATCATGGCTGATGTTTTCATGAATTCTCCTCCACTTACCCATCACACACCATAACCCTTAATGCCTTTACTATTAAAAATTTATTGATCTTTGCCTTAAAAACATTGAATGAGGTAGCCTCAACTGCACAAATTCACAACTCTTTGGATGAAGAAGTTCTTACTCAACTCATTCCACATCTGTTCCACACTATATTGAGGCTATACCCCTAGTTCTAGTTTCACCCATCAATGGAAACAACCTCCCTGCTTCTATTGTCTTGATTCCCTTCATACTTTTATATGTTTCCAAATGATCCCTCCTCATTCTTCTAAATGCCAATGAATGTAGTCCCTGTCTCCTTAATCTCTCCTCAAAAGCCAAACATCTCAATTCCAGAATCAACCTAATGACCCTCCTCTGCACCCCCTCCAGTGCCAATGTATTCTTTTTCAATTAAGGAGACCAATACCGTGCATAGCACTCTAGGTGTGGCCTCATGAGCACCCTATACAGCTGCAGCATAAACTCCCTATTTTAAACTCCATCCCTCTAGCAATGAAGGACATTATTCTATTTGCCTTCTTAATTACCTACTGTACCTGTAAACCAACTTTTTGTGATTCATGCACAAGGGCACCCAGATCCCTCTGTATAGTAGCATGTGATAATTTTTCACCATTTAAACAATAGTCCATTTTGGTGCTATTCATACCAAAATGGATGACCTTGCAGTTACCAATATTGAACTCCATCTGCCAGACTCTTGCCCACTCACTGAACCCATCTATATCCCTCTGCAGACTTTCAGTGTCTTCTGCACACTTTGCTGGACCACTCATTTTAGCATCATCTGTAATCTTTGACATATTATACTTGGTCCCCAGCTCCAAATCATCTATGTAAATTGTAAATAATTGCACTCCCAATACTGATCCCCAAGGTACATCACTAGCCACTGATTGCCAACCAGAAACATACCCATTTATCCCTAATCTTTGTTTTCTATTAGTTAACCAATCTTCTATCTGTATAATACATTACCCATAATTCCGTTCACCTGTATATCACGCAGCAGCCTTTTGTGCGGCACCTTACTGAATGCCTTCTGGAAATCCAGATAAACCACATCCACCAGTTCCCTAATGTCCACTATGCTCGTAATCTCCTCAAAGAATCCCAGTAAATTAGTTAATTAGAAACCATTATCCACTGTCTTAGTATATATCTGCTTCACAAATGCCTTTCTGGGAAAGTTATCTACTGTATATAATTCCACTGCCATATACCTAACACCTGTGGTTGACTCTTACCTGTCCTGTGAAACAGCCCAGCAAGCCACTCAGTAGCATCAACTGCTTTAAAGTTCTCAAAAAAGGAATGAAACCAGACAGATCACCCTCATCAGCCTGGACACAGAAAAGGACAACAGCAGACTCTGTCAACCTTGCAATGTCGTCCTCACTAACTTCAGGGAACAATGGCAAAATTATATTTCACAGACTGATCAAACAACAACCTGACACAGTTACACTCACAGAATAGTAGCTTACAGACAATGTTTCAGAAAACACATCACCTTGGGTAAGGATTGTCTCACCTGTAGTATAGATACAGCAAAGATGTTGGAAAAAGGTATACAGTCAAGAGGGAGCTACACTGGAAGTCCTTAACATTGACTCTGGATCCCATGAAGTCTCATGACATCAGGCCAAAAATGCATAAGGAAGCTTCTTTCTGATGGTATCAGAGATAATGGGAACTGCAGATGCTGGAGAATCCAAGATAATAAAATGTGAGGCTGGATGAACACAGCAGGCCAAGCAGCATCTCAGGAGCACAAAAGCTGACGTTTCGGGCCTAGACCCTTCATCAGATGAAGACAAAGATTAGGGATAAATGGGTATGTTTCTGGTTGGCAATCGGTGGCTAGTGATGTACCTTGGGGATCAGTATTGGGAGTGCAATTATTTACAATTTACATAGATGATTTGGAGCTGGGGACCAAGTGTAATATGTCAAAGATTACAGATGATGCTAAAATGAGTGGTACAGCAAAGTGTGCAGAAGACACTGAAAGTCTGCAGAGGGATATAGATGGGTTCAGTGAGTGGGCAAGAGCCTGACCCTCTCTGATGAAGGGTCTAGGCCCGAAACGTCAGCTTTTGTGCTCCTGAGATGCTGCTTGGCCTGCTGTGTTCATCCAGCCTCACATTTTATTATCTTCTTTCTGATGGTGTTCTGTTTGATGACATTGTTCCACCAATCTCACTTCACTCTCACACCTCCCTACACCCCACCATATGGCTGATGAATCAGTACTCCTTTATGCTGGGTATCACTTAGAGGAAATACTGCACTGAAGTAGGCTCAAAGGGCTGAATAGCCTACTCCCACTCCTATTTTCTATGTTTCTATGCAGCAAGTGGTGAAGAAACCAACAAGACAGAAGAACGTATTTGGCATCATCTTCACCAATCTGCTTACTGCAGATGCATCAGTCCATATAGTACTTGCAAAAGTGACTGCTGCAAAGTACTTGCTGAGACTTTGAGGGTACCAACTGAAGGCTGGCATCCATGAGGCACTATGAACCATCATCATCAGCAGAATTGTACTCCAGCACAGTCTGCAAACTCATGGCTCACCATAAACCTCACTTAATGATTAGCCTGATTCAATGTAAAGTGCAGGAGAACATGCAAGGAGCAACAACAGGCATACCTAAAATGAGGTGTCAAACTAGTTAAGCTATGAAACAGGACCACTTTTGTGGCAAACGTCATAAACAACAAGCGGTAGAGAGCATGACCATTCCACAACCAACAGGTCAAGTCTAAGCTCTACAGTCCTGTCATTTCCAGCTCTGAACAATGGTGGACAATTAAACAACTTATTGGAGGATGATGTTCCACAAATACAATAAATTTAAATGATAGCAGACCCCAGCTCATCAGCATAAAAGACAAGGCTGAATTATTTGCAATAATCTTCAACCAGAAAAGCTGAGTGGATAATCACCCTGGCCTGTTTTAGAGGGCCAGCCTACAGCCAATTCAATTTGCTCCACATGATATCAAGAATTGGCTGAAGGCACTGGAGTGTGCAAAAGCTATGGGAGCTGACAACTTTCTGTCAATAGTATAGAATATTTCCTATATATGGTGAGAGATTGCAGAACTCAAAACGTAAAGGGTCATGGGTATCCTCTTTTTAAGAAAACTTGCCCCTTTTGAATCAATTTTTCTGACTTTCATTGTAACCACTGTTTACATTGCTGTTTGTTCAAGCAGTGGTGACATTTGCTACAGACTAGCTGAAACTAAGTAATGTGTATGTAGGTATATTTGGCTGGTAACCAGTAACTGATTGGTTTGTACAGTGGTGATGAGTTATTGATGACAAAGGCCTCCTACCTGCCACTCACCATGTAATTGGCTCCCGTCTGGCCGAGCAGCTTGTGGGTGTAAATGTATGGATCAAAAGTCATGACACTTCTAGAAGGGAAGGAGCTGTCATTTCCTCTAGAGTAAAACTCTCAAGCCTGAAGAAAGCCAACTTATTTCCCTCATTTGTTGCTATAGGCCATCATTTTGAACCAATAAGTCAGAGACTTTATAAGTGTGAGTTAGTTGCCCTTTGCTACCTAAAGGGAAGGTACAAGGACCTGGAAAAGGAAGATTGAGGATCACAGGACTGGGAAGACAGAAGAGTCATCCCACCTAATCCTGTGGACAGGGACCATTACACTGCCTGCCCAGACTTTCTCTCCATCCATAGCACACATGTGTTTTAAAGATTCTGTGTCTGTTAGTTTGTATGTGTAGAGGAGTTTTATAAGGGGGGTTCACAGCTTTAACTAGTAGAGATATACATTGATGGCTCATAATTGACATTGTGTCTAGAATCTATTTACTTGTAATAATTAACAATCATTGACAAGTACAGAAGTTGAATCTGTGCTTTTTGCAACTTGTATCTAAAAGACAGGTGAACTGGGGATTTTTGCATATTTTTATAAAATCTTTAACTCTTGTAACAACTCTAGCTCAGTCAGGTGTAACAATTGCATAGTGTTAAGCATCACTCGTGACTCCTCACCTGCTGAAGCAGCCTGCGTCCAAATGCAACAGGATCCGGACAATATTCAGTACGAGCAGACAAGTGATAAATGACTTTTACGCCGCACAAGGCAATGACTGTCTCCAACATGAGACAATCTAACCATTGCCCCTTGAAATTCAATGGCATTACCATGACGGAATCCTTGCACAATTAGTAGCTTTCGGTTTACCATTGACCAAAAACTGAACTGGACTAGACATATAAACTCTATGGCTGCAAGAGCAGGTCAGAGACGATGAATCCTGCAGTGAGTTACTTGCCTCTTGACTCCACTATGCTTGTCCACTATCTACAAACCACAAATCGGGAGCATGATGGAACAGTCCCTACATGTCTTGATGGGTGCAGCTCCAAATACACTCAAAAACCTTGACATCATCCAGGATGATGCTTCCCACTTGATTGGCACCACATCCTCAAGCATTCAATCCTTCCACCACTGACGCTCAGTTGTAGCAGCGTATATTTAAAGTTTAATTCTTGGAATGAAATTATCCCCTTGGAAAGCATTATTAGATAATACTGCAAAATATGAATTAATGACTTAATACTGGAGGGCTCAATTTTAAATCAATGAACTTTCAGAGGGTGTGGGTGTCACAAGGCAAAATTAGCATATTGTAGGTTGAAGAGATTTTAACTCTTGGTCTTCATATTTAGTTTGGCAGGTATAAACGATTGTTTGAGTGGCATGTGGTTTGTATGGCAGATTGGTGGAAACAGTTCCTGTTAGGCTGATGATATTGAATTCTAACAATAAAAAAGTAGCCTGCATTATGGGGCAGAAATGATGGTCTCAAAATCTCTATGCCCTACCCTCTAACTTGCCCATTCTGGCTTTAACTGTTGTATTATTGCACAGATTCCACATCAGAGAAGTGAAGTACATTTTAAGACAGTTAAAAGCCACACGACAAATGATGTCCCAACATAGATATACTTGCCTTCAGTCAGTCCTTACTCAGATCAATGCAATCAATATAGCGGGCTCAGTCATTAAGTCAGTTTTATATATATAAAGTAACTCTAACAGTCAATAAGCACAGAGATAAGCCTGATATATCATAATATTGTAAATAGTTAATGTTGTTTACAAACCTTAAGATATATGTTGTAACAAGAACACAGATTTTGTGATGTGATGTTACACAAGCCAACATGTAGGGAAACATTCAGACCATATCAGTCCAACAGTGGTGTTTGACCCAAAAAAATGTAAAACTGAGTTCAGAGATTGAGAGGATGGTCATCAAGACTGAAGGGGTTGCAACCTCAAATAACTGTCACATAGATTTTAATCCTTAACTGCTGTTGACCAAGTTCTACGAGATGAGGCAAGGATTCAAGAGATAAATGCATTCACACTGATGTCCTGGGCCTGGTTTTCATCCTGTGAAATCTTCAAGGATTTCTAGGTCTCCTCCAGACAATTAACTTTTTCCTGAAACTTCTGGTCCCACCATTTGTGCCACCACCATCATGAAGTGCCACCTCTCCAGGAACTCTGATCCCCATACCAAATTGACTCAATTTCTGATCAAGCTCTTTCCTCTCCGCCGATTCAGCCTTCTGATCAGCATTCATCCTTGCCTAAATGATGTCATTCCAATCACCCACCCCTGTCTAGGTCTGTTCCTGTTTGCAGTTGACCTGTCCTATCACCCAGTTCCCGATGTAGAGTGTCTTGCCTTATGGTCTTTACCAAGCCTCTGGCTATCCATTTAAATACAGTGGCTACAACAGCAGGCCATAGACTAGGCGAGCCTCTATGCAGGGACAGATCAATGACATTAGTAACACACTGTGGAGTTAAACTCCACAACATCTGGGGGAAATGTAACTTGAATTCTGCCCATAAATTGCTAACCTTCCTCCTTCCTGCGATTCAGGATTGTTAAAACTCTGGGCCATTGCTTCAGTTTGTGTACCTAGTTCATTCTATGTGTTTAATGAAAAATAGATTTACAATACACAATTTATACAAATATATGCAATATCTACATTCAATAAATGATGACAGCTTCCAAAATTAAATTTAATATTTTACTAACTGCGAACACCCAAGTTTCTTTTGTTTGACATAAATTTGCCTTTCTACACATTGAAGCTTCAGATCATTTCCTCATGGATTAGCTGAGAAACTGAAGGACAGAAAAGCTTGCCAGCTTCAGTGTTCACACAATCTGGTGTTACATAATGACCTTTCAACCTTTAGAGATTTCATGGATTAAGGTTTCTTTCATGTCTGGTTCTGGAAACTAATCCAACACTTTCACTTGAAGTTAAATCAGCATTTCCTGATTTAACTTTTAAATCAAATAAACACAATAAAATGGAATTTAACCTTTACCATAGGATTTCCCTGTTTTCTTTCTGATAATTCCTTCAAATAAACCTTTTAATAGCCAGCAATGAAAAACTAACAGCTAATACTCTCATTACTGATTTACACATTATAGGCCCACACATTATATTGCACAACTACATAATGCATCTGGTGACATTTAGCTTTATGAAAAAATTAATACAAGATATATTGATTTGGAAAGAATGGCCTTTAGATATAATAGGAATTTTTTGACTGATTTTCAAAACTACTTTGGGGTCACAACTTTTTTGCAATTCATGCTGCATTTTTCAATAAGTCTGCTATTTTCAAAGGGCTTATAATTCAAATGTGAAAAGTACAGGCCTATGGAAGTTCAGCATGTAACGATCCATATATTCCCACGAAATTAAATTGGCAAATTCAGAACATGTTGCAGTTGTCCAATTCCAAAAGATCTTGGGCATGTTGGAAAGCCAGTTTGTTTTATTTTCTGGAGGAAGAAATTGATATTCTATTGGAGGACATCACTTAACATCTTGATGCATTACTCAACAAACGAAAGTTAAAATTAACCTTCCAGGAGACAGATTTTGTAAGAATTATTTAACAGCTAAATTAAGTACTTTTTTCCTGTGCTTAGGGCAATTGTGGAGCAGTAAAATGTTAGGCTAATCAAGGCTAATAAAAAGGCTAATCAAAACTGCCCATCATGGACATGGAAAGAGGGGTGAGCCTTGATGCAGGAAATATTGACTAGATAGCACATTATGTATCCTCTGTAGGTAAGAAATGCAGGTATTCAGGGGCGCGACACGATCAAAACAGAGATGAACTATCAGTGTCATTAATTACTCAGAACCAAACAACATCTATTTGTTTATCTAATACAAAGTTTCTCCATCATGGCAACAGTTCCCTTTGAAGATCTTCAGAAGTATGCAAACATCTAGCTAATAGTCCCTGGATATTTGAAAACTCAACCAAGAGTCTTGTTCAATTTTTCTTAACATTATGGCTGAAATCTGCTACCATTAACGCTCTGAATGGTTCCCTGAATTAGTGCAGTAATCACCTGATTAATGCAAATAAAAACAGAGACAATCCAGATAATGAATAGCTTGGCTTTATTACAGAAATATTGAGCACTTTGCTAGATTGACAAGGATTTTTATTAAATCTAGAGGGTTAAATAGATTTATAAAACCAAACTGATTCCAAAGTGAGATTCCTTCTTCTAACAATTTCAGTTTCCTTAGTTGTAGTCACAAAAACAGAAATTGCTGGAGAAGGTGAACAGGTCTGGCAGTATCAGAGGAAAGAAATCACAGTTATTGTTTTGGGTCCTGTGACCCTTCAAGGGGCCCAGAACTTTAACTCTGATTTCTCTGCACAGATGCTGCCAGACATGCTGAGCTTTTTCAGCAATCTCTGTGTTTGCTTTGCATCTACAGTTCTTTTGTTTTTCCTTTATTGTAGTCTTCTGTTCAGGCCCTGATAACAGATTGAAGGTACATTTGTTACAACTGAAGCATTGATGGTATATGACATTTCCTTGTATTAATGCAAGAGTCATATTGCACAAATGCAACTTTCAGAATGTAGCATAGTATGTATTAACTATTTTATAATAGATTTTCACAGTTAATAATAACATACATGATATATTTGCCAATGCTGTGTTAATATTATCAAAATCTGCTTTTGTAGGATGGTTTCTTTCTTGGGATGTGGGCACCACTGTGAAATGTAACTGAAGGCTTCTATGTGAATATCTACCCAGAAAGTTCCCGTTTCATTTAGCGTTGTTGGGTCTTCCTCCCAATAACTAGTTTAATTGAAGCTGTTGTCATTTTTTTGCTAATGGAAGATCTTAAATTAATTTGAATGAGGAAAGAGCACACATACAAGAGTAATGATATATTGTTGCTGTTGGTAACATCATGCAGTACATTACAAAGACGGAACTATTTAGCACTAGCACGTTAATTTAACAAAAATCAATTTTGAGGTACATGATTGTCATTAAATCACTTACTTTCTGCAAAATCTTTGCATTCTCCAATGATACCTAACTTTTTCTCATTTACGTTATGATAGAAGTTCAAATAAATGTCCCATAAACAGGATGTTAATCAATAATTTCTTTTACAGCTCTACAGGAACCTGTAAATTCATTTATTTTCATTTCTATTCATATTTTCAGCATATTTAGTATTCTCTCCTTAGCACTATCAAGTGTTCAGTGGTCAGCACTGCTGCCTCACAGAGTTGGGTTCGATTCTACAACTATCTGTGTGGAGTTTGCACATTCTCCTCTTCTCTGCATAGATTTTCTCCAGGCGCTCTGGTATCCTCTCAAATTCCAAAAAGTGCAGGTTATGTGGATCGGCTATGTTAAATTACCCATAGTGTCCAGGGATATGCAGGCTAGGTGGGTTAACAATGGTAAATGTGGGGTTATGGGGATCGAATGGGAAGCAGAGTCAGGGCGGGATGTTTGTCAAAGGATTGGTGTAGACACAATGGGCTGAATGGCCTCTTTCTGCAATAAGAAGCAGTTGCCGTACTAAGCCATGATGCATCCAGATAGAATGCTATCTATGGCACATCTGTAAAAGTTGGTGAGACTCCTTATGGACATGCTGAATTTTTCTAGCATCCTGAGGAGGAAGAGGCAATATTGTGTCTTCTTGACCATCACATCAAGGTGGGTGGTCCAGAACAAGTTGTTTGTAATCACCACTCTTAGGAACTTGGCACTCAACCATCTCCGCCTCAGCTCTGATGATGTAGATAGGGGCAAGTCCCCTCCTTTCTTCCTGAAGTCGATGACCAGCTCTTTAGTTTTGCTGATTTTTAGGGAGAGATTGTTATCTTTACACCATGCCACCAAGCATTCTATGTTTTCCTTATTCTTGTTATTGCTTGATATCCAGTCTACAACGGTGGTTCGTCAGCGAAATTGTAGATGGTGTTCAGACAAAATTTAGCCACATAGTCATGAGTGTACAGGTAGTACAGTAGGGGGCTGAGTGCACATCCTTGCAGGGTACCAGTGTTGAGGATTATCATGGAGGAGGTGTTGTTGCCTATCTTCACTGGTTGCAGTCTGTGGGTCAGGAATCTGAGGATTCACTTGCAGAGGACGGAGCAGAGACCTATGTCTCAGAGTTTTTGGAGATTAGTTTGGTTGGGATTATAGTGTTGAAAGCAGGGCTGTAGTCAACAAGTAGAAGCCTGACATAGGTGTATCCTTATTATCTCGATGCTCCAGGGATGAGTGCAGGGCTAGGGAAAAGGTGTCTGCCATGGACCTGCTGCACCAGTAGGCAAACTGCAAGAGATTAAGGCAGGCTGGGAGGCCAGATTTGATGTGAGCCACAACTAACCTTTCATAGCACTTCATAATTATGGAGGTCAGATCCACCGGGTGGTAGTCATTGACTGGGACATTTTCAGGTTGGGAAGCCAATGAAGTAATTTTCATGGCCTTCCACGGTTCCAAGCCTCTTTCTGTGCTGTAATTATCATCCCATCTGTAGATTTGCTGACTGGACAGCTTGGATCTGATAAAGTAACTAAAGAATCAATGAATTGCAGGGACCCCGTCGGGGCATTCAATGACAGCAGAGACTGCAGCATTCAGGATGGAAAGGAGGAAAAACATACAGAGGAATCAAAGAGCCATAGGATCCTGTTTGACATCTGATGAGAACTTGTGTAGTGCTCTGACTCAATTCAATAAAAATCCGCCCAGTATTAAGGGAGTGAAATCCTTCAGACAAACAAAGGCACTAGGCAGATCTGATGGTGGCTTAATTTCCACAAGTCTCCTGCTCATTCACGAGACTCCCTAAATCTGTGGAAATTCTGTCAGGGAAGTAAAGCCAACACTCCTTCAGTTTTGAGTTACCTCATTTCTCGTAAAATAATTACCTTTCAGAGACATTCACAAACAGGCCTTAGTGACCTGGGGTTATAGATACATTCTTTTTAATCAAGCCATTGAGAGATGCTATGACATGTCCAGAACCCCAGGTTAATAATCTGGGTCATGGATTTGAATCCTATCATGATAGAAAATAACATTTTAATTTAAAAATTGAAATAAAATGCGAACTTGATGGTGACCATAACACCACTAACAATTGTTGTAAAAACCCATTTGTTCACAAATGTCCTTGAGGGAAAGAATCTGCTATCCTTACTTGATTTGGCTTACATTTGACACCAGACCGAAGCTAATGCAGTTGACTTTTAACTGCCCACCTGGCAATTAAAAATTGGCAGAGTGCTGGCCTGAACACTAATTACCCTGTTCCATGAATTCCCATGAAAAACAAACCTATTTTGAGAACTGAGTCTCAGTTGAAGAGATCCTCAAAGTGTCCCTCACAAAGACCACTAACCACTTTTGTGTCCTTGATGAACCCCACACATTTCTTAGTTCTCAGTGGGGTACATCATCGGGTGTTTGGGATTGTTCCTCTGGTGGATTTAAAGGTGACCAGGCAATATAACCCCACGGTGGTTCCTCTTCAATGCGAATCATCTGGTTGATTGTGAGATGCTGACTGACGAGATTTATCCTTGCAGAGACATTGAGTCCATTGATATTAAATGAACTGTGGAAGTGTCAATGTTGTTACTGTCATTTTGACACCAGGCTGGTGGATACAGTAGACTGGATTAGGAAATGATTGTTTAGGCAGTCGCCAGTTCCTGTCATGCTGTGAGTTATGTGAACATCCTTGTGGCCTTTCACTGAGACTGAAGCCAGTAAAGATGAGTGTACATAGGGAGTTGGGATGGGGGTTGGTCAGTGACAAGGGAGGGGCGGGTAGTGAGAGGAAAGACGGACAGGTCAAGGAGGCAGCAATGAGGCAAGTAGCTAGGAAGTGGGGGTGGGGGTCAGTCAATGAGATGGGAGGAGTGGATAGGTGGGAGAAAAGACAGACAGGTCAAAGAGGCAATGACAAAATGGCCTGGTCTTGGGATGAGGTTGTGGGTGGGAAGGTCTTGAAACTTGTGAAGTCCACATTGAAACCATTGGGCTGCAGGGTTCCAAAGCAGAATATGAGGTGCAGTTCCTCCAGCCTTCGGGTGGCATCATTGTGGCTCTGGAGGAGGCCCAGGATGGACATGTCATCCAAAGAGTGGGAGGAGGAGGTTGAAGTGGTTCGTGACTGGGAGGTATTGTCATTTGTCACAAACCGAGCTTACATGCTCCGCAAAGTGCTCTCCAAGCCTCAATTGGTTGGTTTCCCCAATGTAGAGGAGGCCACATCGGGAGCAGTGGATAAACTAGAACATAGAACATAGAACATAGAACAATACAGCACAGAACAGGCCCTTCAGCCCTCGATGTTGCGCCGACCTGTGAGCTAATTTAAGCCCCTCCCCCTACACTATCCCATCATTATCCATATGCTTATCCAAGGATTGTTCAAATGCCCCTAGTGTGGCTGAGTTAATTACATTGGCAGGCAGGGCATTCCACACCCTTACCACTCTCTGAGTAAAGAACCTACCTCTGACATCTGTCTTAAATCTATCACCCCTCAATTTGTAGCTATGCCCCCTTGTACAAGCTGAAGTCATCATCCTTAGAAAAAGACGCTCACTGTCCACCCTATCTAATCCTCTGATCATCTTGTATGTCTCTATTAAATTCCCTCTTAGCCTCCTTTTCTCCAATGAGAACAGGCCCAAGTCCATCAGCCTTTCTTCATAGGGCAGGCACTCCAGACCAGGCAATTATAGACCTGTAAATCTCCTCTGCAGCTTTTCCAATGCTTCCACATCCTTCTTGTAATGGGGTGACCAGAACTGTATGCAATATTCCAAGTGAGGCCGCACTAGCGTTTTGTACAGTTGCAGCATGACATCACGGCTCCAGCACTCAATCCCTCTACCAATAAATGTCTATGTACATGGTCGCCAAGATCCCTCTGGACATCCAAACTACCAAGAATCTTTCCATTGACCCGGTATTCTGCCTTCCTATTATTCCTCGCAAAGCGAATCAGCTCAAACTTATTCGTATTAAACTCCATTTGCCACCTTTCAGCCCAATTCTGCAGTTTATCCAAGTCTCCCTGCAACCTGCAACATTGTTCCACACTGTCCACCACTCCACCGACTTTAGTGTCATCTGCAAACTTACTAACCCATCCATCTATGCCTGCGTCAAAATCATTTATAAAAATGACATTCAGCAGTGGTCCCAAAACAGATCCTTAAGGCACACCACTAGTAACCGGACTCCAGGCTGAATATTTTCCATCAACCACCACTCGTTGCCTTCTTACAGAGAGCCAGTTTTAAATCCAAACTGCTAAATCTCCCTCAGTCCCATGCCTCTGTATTTTCTCCAATAGTCTACATGTAGAACCTTATCAAAGGCTTTACTGAAGTGCACGTACGTCACATCAACTGCCCTTCCCTCATCCACATGCTTGGTCACCTTCTCAAAAAACTCAAATGAGGTTTGTGAGACACGACCTGCCCTTGACGAATCCATGCTATCTCCAATCAAATTGTTGCTTGCTAGATGATTATAAATCCTGTCTCTTATAATCCTTTCCAAAACTTTTCCTACAACAGATGTAAGGCTTACGGGTCTATAATTACCTGGATCATCAATATATCACATTAGCAGATGTGCAGGTGAACATCTGTTTAATGTGGAAGGTTTTCTAGAGCCTGAAATGAGGGTGAGTGGGGGAGATGGAGGGGCAGGTGTAGCACTTCCTGCAGTTGCAGGGAAAAGTGCTGGCTATGGTGGGGCTAGTGAGGAGTGTGGAGCGGAAGAGGGAGTCATGGAGAGAGCAGTCCCTCCAAAAGGCAGATAACGGAAAGGAGTAAAATATATCCTTGGTATTGGGGTCAGATTACAGGTGGTAGAAGCATCGGAGGATGATGTGAAAATGCCCCACCTTGGGAGCAGATGTGGCGGAGGCAAAGGAATTGGGAATAGGATATGGCATTTTCGCAGGAAGGTATGTGGGAGGAGGTGTATCTATTTAGCTGTGGGAGTCGGTGGGCCTGAAATAGATATCGGTTTCCAGGTGGTTACCAGAGATGGAGACAGAGAGGTCCAGGAAGGGGAGAGAGGTATCAGATTTAGTCCAGGTGAACTTAAGGTGGGGTGGAAGGTGTTGGTGAAGTTGATTAACTGTTCGAGCTCCTCGTGGGAGCGCGAGGTGACACCAATACAGTCACTGATATAACGGAGGAAAGGGTGGGGAATGGGACCACATCTATCCCAAGTCTTCCTACCAGCCTGTCCCTCCTCACTGACCAACCCCCATCCCAACTCCCTACCTAAACTCGCCTTTATTGGCTTCATCCTCACCTCCTTGACCTGTCCGTCTCCTCTCCTTCTATCTGCTCCTCTATCCACCTTCTATCGTTGCCTCCTCCTCTCACTATTTATTTTGGAGCCGCCTTCCCCTCCCCCATTTCTGAAGAAGGGTCCAGACCCGAACCGTCAGCTTTCCTGCTCCTTTGATGCTGCCTGGCCTGCTGTGTTCACCCAGCTCTACACTTTGTTATCTCAGACTTCAGCATCGACAGTTCCTACTATCTCTGACTGACACTCTAACATTTAGTTTCTTGATAAGAAATCAAGAATATAAATGACTTAGAGTGAGAATTGCCACAGAAAGTCAAAAGAAATTGACTTAGGGTTTCTTCATAGAAATTTCATGCTCACAATGTGACTTTTAGTATCACAAACAATGAAGATATTTATTCATACTTCTGAAAATACTATGCATGTTTTACATCAGGCATTCCCGGTTGCTACATCTATGAGCAAAAACAGATGTTTGTTCATGTATAATTTGGCAGAAGCAACACATGGACAATCTCAGTTGTCACTTGCCAAAGTAGGCACATTTTTCAAAAGCAGATACTGATAAATAAGATCTCAAATCTTCGTGGCAAAGTATGTAACTGTTGTGGAAAGTCACTGAATAAATTCAAGATTTTAGGCTAGCAGAAAATTAATATGTGACCATAAAAATCAAATTTAAGTGTCATAATATATGACCTTTAAAAAGGTATACAGTTAATATCAATTGCTTCAATGAACTCAGGTCTCCTCAAAGTGCTTTATCGCCATTTAAATACTTTTGGAAGTTTCATCACTGCTGTAATAAAGGAAATGTGACAACTTATTTTTGCACAGCAGGCTCCCAAAAACAACAATGTGATAATAGCAAGATAGGACATCAGGTTCGATGGGCTGATAATTTCTGCTCCTATGTCTTAATGCTTATGATCTATTCCAGTAATAGAACATAGATCATAGAACATAGAACAGTACAGCACAGAACAGGCCCTTCAGCCCACGATGTTGTGCCGACCATTGATCCTCATGTATGCACCCTCAAATTTCTGTGACCTTATGCATGTCCAGCAGTCTCTTAAATGACCCCAATGACCTTGCTTCCACAACTGCTGCTGGCAACACATTGCATGCTCTCACAACTCTCTGTGTAAAGAACCCGCCTCTGACATTCCCTCTATACTTTCCTCCAACCAGCTTAAAACTATGACCCCTCGTGTTAGCCATTTCTGCCCTGGGAAATAGTCTCTGGCTATCAACTCTATCTATGCCTCTCATTATCTTGTATACCTCAATTAGGTCCCCTCTCCTCCTCCTTTTCTCCAATGAAAAAAGTCCGAGCTCAGTCAACCTCTCTTCATAAGATAAGCCCTCCAGTCCAGGCAGCATCCTGGTAAACCTCCTCTGAACCCTCTCCAAAGCAGCCACATCTTTCCTATAATAGGGCGCCCAGAACTGGACGCAGTATTCCAAGTGCGGTCTAACCAAAGTTTTATAGAGCTGCAACAAGATCTCACGACTCTTAAACTCAATCCCCCTATTAATGAAAGCCAAAACACCATATGCTTTCTTAACATGTACTCTGTGCATCTACTAATGTTGATAAGTTTTTGAAATACTACCTTAGGAGCATTTAGATCCCCCAAGACACAAGACAGACTTCTATTTAATGTTTCAGCTGCAAGATCTTCAACATTACTACAATGCCTCAGTACTGAACGTGAGTGTCAGCCTGGCTTTATGTGCTTAAGCCTCTGGAATAATACTTAAACAAACAAAGTTTGAATTCAATGGCAAGTATAGTACCAACCAGAACATAACATTGTTCTGCTGCTGTGGTAACTATGCGCATGAGTGTCAGAAAATCTGGATGCTGTTGAGCAATATATTTCAACCTCAATTCAGCCTTGTTTCAAACATGGATGAAAAAAAATCAAATTCCAGAGGTAAAGTGCCATTGACTGGCTTTGAAATCAAGACAGCATTTAACTGAGTTTGGTATCAAAGACAAAAACAGAAGTTGCTCAAAAAGATCAGCAGTTCTGGCAGCATCTGTGAAGAGAAATTAAAGTTAGTATTTCAGGTCTGGTGACCCTTCCTGAGGATAGTTCTGAGGAAGGGTCACCAGACTGAAATGTTAATTTTGATTTCGCTTCACAGATGCTGCCAGACCTGCTGAGCTTTTTCAGCAACTTCTGTTTTTGTTTCTGATTTACAGCATCTGCATTATTTTTGGTTTTTGTGTGGTATCGAAGAGTCTGAGTAAAACTGAAGTTAACGTTAATTAGTGAAAAAGCTTTCTGCTGGCTCGAGTCAGACCTCGAACAAAGGAAGACAACCTTGAGCATTTAGGCTGATTAACTTAGTTTCAGAATATTGCTGCAAAAACTTTGAGGCAATATCCTCGGTCCAGCTGTGATGGTATTTCATTGATGACGTATCTTCCATGACAGTGTGAATTTCACTGAAGGTTGACCAGTGGTCAGTCCCACTCAGAGGTAATAAAGGAAACAGTACATGCATTTTGCAAGACTTGTACAACATTCAGCTTGGGCTAATGCTCACACCACCCAAGCGAAAGGCAATGATGATCTCCAACAAATGGAAATCAACCCTCTTTTGTTCACAGTCAACTCATTATCATCAAATTAATCTCCTAACATTTTTATCCTAAGAATCTGAACTGACCAGAAACTTAATTTGGCAGCCATATAAACACTAGAACGGCAGGAAATTTTCCAAAGTCAGAAGTCACATGACCCCAGGTTATAGTCCAACAGGCTTTTTGAAATCACAAGCTTTCGGAGCACAGCCCTTTTGTCAGTTGAAGTGAGAGAGAAGGTCAAACAGGCACAGAATTTATAAGCAGAGAGGTCAAGGGCAGATGGATTAAAAGACCAGACAGCTGGTGTGAGTGCAGGGTCGAATAATAAATCTGCGCAGGTGACCAAAAGTGTTAGACGGTGTAAGTAAAGTGTCAACAGCTGAATAACAAGCGAAGGGATGACCTATAATCTGATTAAATGAGGTAGAGATAATTAGAAAAAAATTAAAACAATGTGATGCTGGAGACAAACTAAATAACTGGAATAACACGATAGGTATAAGAGTCGCATGCCAAGGGTCTAACCAAAATAACAAATAATCCAAAACTGTGTAAAATAATTAACATAGAGAGATCATGTCAATTTATCAGAGTGATGGTGTCACAACAGGACAATAAGGAAGGACATTCAGGCTCTGATCTTCGGGTAAGTGTCCTCCAAGCCAGACTTTGAGACGCACAACAATAAAGAATTGATGAGGAGGAACAGATAGCCAGGTTTCATACCCATGAAGATGGCCTCAACTATGATCTTAGGTTCATGGCATGCTACATGTAAACCCACCACACTGTTCTCTACCTGTAAAATCTTCCTTACTGTTCTATTTTGATACCATCACCTCGATAAATTATTATGATCTCACTAGTTTAATTAGTTTGTGCAGTTATGGATGAATTATAACTTTGGTTAGACACTTGGCATGCAACTCTTACTCCTAATATGTTATTCCAGTCATTTAGTTTGTCTCCAGCACCACCTTTTAATTTTTTGTAATTTCTTGTTACCTCATTTATTCAGATTATGGATCATTCCTTCTCTTGTATATTCAGCTGTTGACACTTTACTCACACAGTCTAACACCCTTGATCACCTGCTCAGATTTATTATTCAACATTCCACTTATACCAGCTGTAGGATCTTTTGATCTCTCTGCCCTTGATCTCTCTGCCAATAATTTTTTTGTCTGTGTGCACTTTCTTTCACTTTACCTGACAAAGGGGCTGTTCTCCAAAAACTTGTGATTTCAAATAAACCTGTTGGACTACAACCTGGTATCTGACTTTGTCTGCCACAGTCCAACACCAGCACCTCCACATCAAGAAATTGTGCAACAAATAATTTATTTCCTGACTCCCAAACCATTTTCACTCTCCACAAGGGCCAAATCAGGAATGTAATGGAATATTTCCCACATGTCTGAATGAGTACAGCTTTAATGGCTCTCAAGGTATTTGCATCATTGAGGACAAAGTAAACTCACTAGACTGATACCTTATCCACATCTTTAAACAGTTGCTTCTTCCCTTACCATTGTACCATGGCTGTGTGTAGTATACACAAGCGACCCTTGGCAAGATGCTGTAGTGTCTCTTAATGGTACCTTCCAGGACAATGACCTCTAACACTCAATAAATATAGCAGAGTCAAGGGAACAATATCTTCATGTTTCCCTCCAAGATGTCTTGATTTGAAACTATGCCAGTATTTTTTCACTGTAGCTAGATCAAAACCCCAGAAACCATAACTGCAATGTGGATGAGCCTATCTCATGTAACTCCAGAGGTTCAAGAAGGGAACTCACCAGGAACTTATAAAGAGCAACCAGGGATGGGCAAGAAGTGGTTTGTGTCAAGACCCCATCAATGAACAAAATGAAAATAATCTGACCAGATATTCAGTGATACACATCAGGTTTGCTCTCCAAAGGCAACGTAAAAGTCAAAAACACCATCTAGAACAAACTGCCACATTACCAGGAGTGTGGGTTTGCTGGTGAGAGAGCCCATAAAATGTCACTGGTGTCCTATCCACTGCCCACCCAGCCAACCTCGCCCCACCACAATTTTACAAGTGGTTGGGGGACATGTTGGGTGGCCCGCCTGGCCTTTTGTTATTTTATAAGGGGAGTGAAGCAAGCAGTGTTGTATGTGCACCTTGCCTTTACGAGAGTTCACTTTTTAAGACTCCAGGTGCTGTGTATATGCAGTGTTGTGACTTGGCCTAGTTGTTTGTCTGCTGTGGACCTGTAAACTTGAGAACACTGCAATCAACTGGTATGCTATAACATCAACTTTATAATTTGCGATGCATTTTCATGTTTAGAAACCCCATCGAGTTATTCAAAACCTGATGAACAATTGATTACATGCAGTGATTTCCAAACTGGAATCTGACAATATACACAATGAGACAAATAGCAGTCAACCCAGGTCTCATACAGTCAATACTGTGGACACATATCAACGTCGTCATATTATTTGAAGTATTTTATAAAATTCCAATTATCTGCCCTCATAAAATTGGTAAATCTTTGTTATGAGCTAAGATTGACACAGTAGCAAATGCCAATATACTACCTCTGTGAATTCTAAAGAAGCCGTATTCACAGACATGGCAAGACAAGATAAACACTATGAACATTCAGCAAACAAATGTTCATTGATTTCATGTTCACAATTAATAGTGCTAGAGTCCAAGTACAATCAATCCACAAAGACGTTGCTGATGTTCTGAATCATAGATACAACTGGACCAGCGATTGCAAATTTATCAATACGCCATGATCTCACACTAGTCACAAACCATAGAATCAGTCAGACATCAGAGACATAACAGACACTGTAGTGGAAAAATTAGCTTGAGTTCAAAGTAATGTTGCAGAAAATGGCAGATCTGCAAAAACAGGTCACAATACAGAGAAAGGAAGGGCAAATCATCACTGAGACAGAACTGTGAGAATGAAATATCAGTGGTGATTTTCTAGTGGGGCATATCAAAAACCAATCAGCTGCAGAAACACTGATTGGAAGAGATCGAAGCTTCAATAAAAAACAACTTGAGGAATGAGATCAGTCAGTGGCTAATCTGGAAGAAAATGTTATTATAGTGTGACAATTTACACAAAGTTTGGATTAGCAACTACAACTCATAAAAGAAAAATTTTGACAACACAAACAGAATGGTAGACAATATTATTGATGACTGTGGAAATTAATTTCACGTCCAGAAAAATCACCATCATGATACCTAGATACATCAGCAAATTATCTGTACATTAGAGAGACTCAGGTTCATTAGTTATTGTGAACAAGTAAACTTTATTTTGGAAAGGGAGTTTAACAGAGTTGACATTTAACGAGTCCCAGTGCTGATGAATAAAATGTGTGATGCTGGCTTCCAGTTAATCTGCTATATGTCTGCACAGAAACACAGAGATATCAGTTGTTTTTTTTTCTGTAATTTATTGTGTGGGCATCATGAGTTAGGATGGCAGTTATTGTCCTTCTCCAATTGTTTTTGAGAAGGTAATGGGCTACTTAAATTGCTACAGTCCATTTGAAAAAGGTAGACCCAAGAACTGTTATACAGGGAAGTCCAGGATATTGCCACTGCAATGGAACACCATATTTCCAAGTCAGGGTGGTGAGGGGCTAGGAGAGGAGCTTGCATGATGTGGTGTTTCCACGTATCCATTGCCCTCATCCTTCAAGGCAGAAATAGTTATTTGTTTACAAGATGCTGTCAAAGGAACCTTGATGAGCTTCTACTATACGTCTTGTAAATGGTATAGACTGCTTTAATCATATGTTGTGGTGGGTGGACAGAATATTTGTGGACATGATGCAATAAGTGCACTACTTCATAATTGTAATGTGTTTTACTGTTTTAAATGAATTAAATCCATGGAGCTAATCAATCCCTGATGAGTCAGTTTTAGACCATTTTTAAGAAGGTGACAAGCGATCGTCATAAACAAGGCAGGTAGAACGTTTGAACTTCAGATAGCAAGATGGTTTTGCTGTCCCTTGTTAGGTCCCACTAGCCTGGCCTGAAAAATAGACTGAATGTTCCCCCAGTTTGCCCACCCCTTTCATTCAGCTTGATTTCCTATCTCTCCTATAGTCCTGGTGATAGCAGCACTGCTACGAGCAATGGTTGAGTCCAGAAAGCTATCAGTAATTTGAATTGTTGGCAGTTTTTGAGGCAGCACTTCCTTCCATATACTGGCAAGTGGTATTTATGGATAGAAGAATGATTCCTTGATTTCACCTAAGAGTTTGTTTGGCTTACATTGGTAGAAGAACAATTACCCAGAGGCATGTGGCTGCTGCCCTAGTGCGTATGAGGATTCAAGTGTATGTTTAAGTGTTAGAACATAGAACATTACAGCACAGTACAGGCCCTTCGGCCCTCGATGTTGTGCCGACCTGTCATACCGATCTGAAGCCCATCTAACCTGCACTATTCCATGTACGTCCATATGCATATCCAGTGACGACTTAAATGTACCTAAAGTTGGCAAATCTACTACCGTAGATTCAGGAGCCTTATATTGTTGTTTAGTAGGGGACAACAGCTACCCACTGTGACCATGGCTGACCACATTATGTGCAACATCCTGAGTGATATGCAGCACGAATATAATGTTGCCCCTGCTATGACTAGAACCATAGTGGAGCAGGTGATGAGCAGATGGAAGGCTGAAGACAGCCTTCCAGTATATGCTGGACAGCATATGTAACATTGTGATAGCATGTTCCGCTCTGCACAATTGGAGCAGGCAATGAGGTGATGTTCTGGCTTCAGAGGAACTTGGAAAATGGAAACCATCCTCCTCCTCTGAGGAGGAGGACTTTAGGGGAGGGGAGCTATCCTTGTCAATGAGAGTAATCAGTTGCATTGGGTACTACAAGTTAGATAACACCTGATTAACATCCAGTTCCGATAAATAAGAGCTGGGTACACAAAACCATCAGGGACTGTACACCAGCCATTGGTCATGATGCCAGCATTTGGTTGAAATGGTGAGAATGACCTGCAGCCTAGATTGCTTTTGGTTCTGTTTTATTTTGCTGCTTGTCAACAATAGGCCATGTTTAGAATTGTCTGATTACTTGTCCGTATGTGATATTCTCTTCAAGGACAATGGCACATTTCAGATTTCCAATGGCCTTTGGGACAGAATAGTGGCAACATAGAGAGTATGTTAAGATGATTTGTAGCCATGGATGGCAGGCTGGTGTTTAAAACAGTGACTATGGTGATAGAATGTGACTGTATGTTTGAATGAGTTTCAGACATGCTAGCTCAGTGCCAGAAAGAGCATGACTTTGTGGCTGCTGTATCGTTACACTGCAGAAAGGGTTGCCAATGCTTGTCGGGGGCACATTGCCTTTCAAAGCTGGCAGGGGCACAAGGGATGCCAGTTAATTTCAGGACATCTGATGAGTTGCACATTATTCTAGGAATGATGGGTAGGAAGATGGGAAATGACAGATTGATAGGGTAGGTAATGGTAAAATATCGCAAGAAATCTTGGATAACAAAGTGTGAAGCTGGATGAACACAGCAGGCCAAGCAGCATCTCAGGAGCACAAAAGCTGACGTTTCGGGCCTAGACCCTTCATCAGAAAGGGGGATGGGGAGAGGGTTCTGGAATAAATAGGGAGAGAGGGGGAGGCGGACCGAAGATGGAGAAAAAAGAAGATAGGTGGAGAGGAGAGAAGAGGTGGCGAGGTACGGAGGGGATAGGTCAGTCCAGGGAAGATGGACAGGTCAAGGAGGTGGGATGAGGTTAGTAGGTAGGAAATAGAGGTGCGGCTTGGGGTGGGAGGAAGGGATGGGTGAGAGGAAGAACAGGTTAGGGAGGCGGAGACAGGCTGGGCTGGCTTTGGGATGCAGTGGGGGTAGGGGACGAGCTGGGCTGGTTTTGTGATGCGGTGGGGGAAGGGGAGATTTTGAAGCTTGTGAAGTCCACATTGATACCATTGGGCTGCAGGGTTCCCAAGCGGAATATGATTTGCTGTTCCTGCAATCTTCGGGTGGCATCATTGTGGCACTGCAGGAGGCCCATGATGGACATGTCATCTAAAGAATGGGATGGGGAGTTAAAATGGCTTGCGACTGGGAGGTGCAGTTGTTTATTGTGAACCAAGCAGAGGTGTTCTGCAAAGCAGTCCCCAAGCCTCCGCTTGGTTTCCCCAGTGTAGAGGAAGCCATACCGGTTACAGTGGATGCAGTATACCACATTGGCAGATGTGCAGGTGAACCTCTGCTTAATATGGAAAGTCATCTTGGGGTCTGGGATGGGGGTGAGGGAGGAGGTGTGGGGGCAAGTGTAGTGCTGGACTTTATTGTAAGAATCCCTCCAAAAAGATTGACACCCATCATACTTAGCCTAAAAAGCATCAGATTCAGTTTTGTTAGATTCACAGTTTATGTTATTTGATTTCTGTTGCTCAACACTATCTTGTTCAGCTTGCTCTTAATGGTTACAGCATTTTCCAATGTAGAGCATTGATTATAATTGATTTACTATACGCCATGCACAGACATGTGCCCTTCTGAAATATGGCAGTTACAATTTGATTACTGGATATGTTTAAATACTAGACCTTGATTGATCAGCTTCTTTCTCATTTTGGTATGTTACAGTTGTGGTTGCCTTAATGTTCTGCTTCCTGAACAAGAAAGTTCAAACAGGAGGAATAGTAGCAGATGTGATATTGCTGGCCTATTGATCTGGAGGCAAAGTCTAATTCTGCAGAAAAATGATTGTAAATCCCACCAGGTTAGCTGGGAAATCTACATTCACTTAATTAACAAACTTGAAGTATTTTAAAAAAGGCTATTGTGGGCCATAATGATCACAGATTGTCCAAAAATTGTCCTAAGTATGTCATTCTGATGTGGAAATGTATCACCATTCCTTCATTGTCCTTTAGTCAAAAATCTAGTATTCTCTTCTGAATAGCGATGTGGATGTATCTATAATACATGGGCAACAGTAGTTCAAGAAGTTAGTTAATCCACCTTCTCAAGTCCAGATAAAGAAATGTAATAAATGTTGGCCTTGTCAGTGAGGCTTATAGCATTCGGACAAGGGAAAAACAGAAAATTGACACTATAGCAATGAAAACCCAGCCCAAGTTACATACCAATGTTATCTGTTTTTTCTTTAATTCAGTTCCAATGTATGTTGCCATTTTGGAACTCGTTCAAGACTATGTTGTCGTGTGCAGTTGCTTACTAAGTAAAATCATGCCTTCTTTTGCGGAGAACAAATAAAGGAGGAAGGATAGCGTTGAATTAATTTACAGACAATACCCATAGCCTTGAATATATCACTGTTATTCATAAAGTGGTTTGAGATCATTTGCAGCATTTATGTCATCTTCTTCTAGTCTGTTCATTCAGCCCAGTATATTTGTGCTTTGTTCATATCCTAGATTCAAATATCTCTTTATTTCTTTGGCTGGATCTTATAAAAGCCTGAATGAGATGGGCCATTGAAAGATTTCCGTCAGAATCTGATGAGAAGTCCAGCAAGGTTGAGTTTGACAGAAGGAGCATTATGTTCCATCTTTTAGGTTTTTGATAAATGACACAGCAAGTTTCTTGTTAAGCAGCAGTGAGTTTCCAATTCAGGGAGATTATTGCTCCTTGAATACCTTGCTGATGTCCCAACTCACCTCGTTAATGTTCAAGTGGGGAATTGTTCCAAAGAACGGTGCATGACTAGATGGAACTGGAATTGGATATGGAATGAACCAGAGGAGGCAGGACATGTAGTTAATGAGATGAGTTTGATAAGTCACGACAGTAAACTTACTGAATTTCACAATGGAAATCCCTCCAAAAAAATCAACTCAACCCAGATTTAGCCAAAAAAATGTAAGATTAAGTCCTTGGTCATGTTTTCAAGTTGTCACCTCTGCCGCAGAAAACCAGATTTTTTTTTTAAAAAAGACTTCCTGATTATTTAACTGTTTCCTATTATTTAGAGAGTATGTATCTATAACCTAAGATGGGTAAGGGGTTTTCTTGTTTTGCACTAGTGGAGATCTTTGCATGTTGCATTCTTTAAACTGCTGTATGAATACATAAAGCAAATTCCTGACAGATGCACATCACATCACATCAATTCTTGTTAGGAAACAGCATAACTAGTCACAGCTGGTCACATCCTGGATCATCTCCCAGTAAAAAGCTGAAGCAGATCTTAACATAATTTCAGTCAGAAAATTATCATTTCATTGTATTATGACTTGAAATAAAGCAACTTTGTGTGGGTCGTATTAAACATGGTAACTGGCCAAATTTTAATTGGTCCTTTTCATTTCAAACTTTTAACTGTCATTTTTCCATATTTCTATAATCAAAACCATTTATTTTGTACCATTTAACATGGGTAAAGTAAGGCCAAATCAAAAAATGGGAAGATGACTTAATATTCTGATTTTGTCTGAGCATTATAGTGATGTACGTGAGGTAGAATTCAAAGTCCTACATGAACTAAATGCAAATAAGATGTTTCAACAGACTGAATTAAATAAACTCAAATCATGCAGTTCAGAAACAGACCAACAATATGATCCAAAAGCATTCACTAAATTTTGGCTGGGGCTACAGTTTCAAAAATTACTTCCTCCAGATTTGCATCATTGTTAGAAAGAAAAGCAGGTACAAGGCTGACAAGACAGTCTTTTATATTTTGAAAGTGAAATGAACTCAAATCCCACCAAATATATTATGATGATTGATAAAATGTCTGCCAATCCAGTGAGCAAATTTAGTTTCTTGAAAATCATTCCATCTTGCGAATTTTCTAAACATTTTTCCTTTTCCGTTATTGGATATGAGTTAGAGTTACCTCTTCAGCTGTTCATCATGCTCAGCAAGCAGTGAAATTGGAGTCCCACAAGACTGCAGGAGGGAGGAAATGTTGAAGGTGGCAGATAGAGTGCCATTTAAATGGATTACTTTGTCCTGGATGGTGTCAGCTTCTTGAATCTATTGGAGCTGCAATCGTATAAGCAAGTGGAGAATATTCTAAGATAATGGGAACTGCAGATGCTGGAGATTCCAAGATAATAAAATGTGAGGCTGGATGAACACCTTGGCCTGCTGTGTTCATCCAGCCTCACATTTTATTATCTGGAGAATATTCTAATATATTTCTGACTTGAGCCTTGTAGATTGTACAGGCATTGAGGAGTCAAGAAATTAGTTACTCAAAAAAGAATTCTTATTGTCTAACTGTCATTTTAGCACTACTATGTGTAGGACCATTCCAATTTCTGGCCAATATTTACCATCGGAGTGTTGTTAGTGGGGATTTGAGCAATGGTAATGCCATTGTACATGATGGTTATATTGTCTATTGATAGAGACGGTCTCTATGTGTGGTCTGAATATTACTTTTCACTTATCAGCCTGAACCTAGATATTATCCAGATATTTCTGCATATAGACACTGACAGCTTCAGTAGCTGAGGAGTCAAAAATGGTGTTAAATCTTTTACAATCATCATTAAACATCCTCACTCCTGAACTTATGATCGACTGAGGGATATTAATGAAGCAGTTGAAGACAGTTGTATTGCAGGCACAATCCTAAGGAACTCCTCCATAGATGTCCTGGAGCTGAAATGACTGATTCCAACAAATAGAACCAACTTTTTTTGGGCTTGATATGATTCCAACCATTAGGGAAATTTCCTCTAAATTCTCACCGAGCCCAGTTTTTTGAGGGTTCCTTGATGCCAAACTCACTCAAATATGGTCTTGATATCAAGAACAGTCACTCTCACCTCACTTCTGGAATTTAACTCTTTCAGTCATGTTTGAACCAAGATGGTACTAACATCAGGAGTGGAGTGTAGAACCCAAACAGAGTGCCAGTGTCAGATTATACCTATGTGCATGCTGTTGATGATCCATTCTATTACTTTGCTGATGCTGCAGAGTAGACTAGGGTAGATTAATAATCAGCTGGATTGGCTTTGTCCTACCTTTTGTACTCAGGGCATACCTGGGAAATTTCCTACATTGTCAGGCACATGTCAGTGTTGTCGCTGCATTGTAACAGCTTGGCAGGGGGTGCAGTTCATTCTGGAAACCAATCTTTTGGGGCTATTTCTGAAGAAGGGTCACTGGATTTGAAATGTTAGCTCTACTTTCTCTTCTCAGATACTGCCATAACCACTGAGTGTATCCAGCGATTTCTGTTTTTGTTTCAAGACTATTACCTGAATGTTGTGAGGATCAATAGCCTTTCTAATACCCAAATCCACAGCATTCCTTTGATTTCACGTGGGTGAATCAAATTGGTTGAAGACTAGCACCTGAGATGCTGGCAAGGAGGAGATTTTGTCATTGCTGATTTGCCATACTCTTCTATTCTCAGTTGCAGGAATGGGAAATGCACTCGTACTGAGGGAATGTCATTAATGATATACTAATCATCTGACCTGCCCAGCCCCATATGAAACCAAATAGAATTGTTCAGTGCAGAGGATACAAATTATGTTCTGCTGAACTCCATTTTCAAGGTTCATGTCTCACATATTATGGAAGCTGCATACTTATTGCAAATAAACAATCTGTGTGTGGAAACTTGTCCCTGAGTGACAGGAATGTGTGACAACTGCTCACCTCTCCGCTATTTTGACTTTTTTTTCACAATTAGTTTAGCACAGCAGGAACATTTGCCATAAACGTCATCTCTGAGTCATGTGATAAACATTTGGATTGTAGAATACTCTTTTCCTATATTGTATTTGTCTGTCACCTTTTTTTCTCCTTCTCTTTCTCTGAGCAAAATGTATTGATTTTCAAACAAGTTAGAGGGGACATTAAGAATTAACAGTGTTCAAACAGTGGGGGATGTGTTATGTTCAGTCGAGTAACACAGATTGACACTGATGTGGCAGACGTCATGTGATTTCATTAAAGTAGCATCATTTTCTAGATATCTGCCAGCGCTTTTTCAATGCCACTGCAATCCTCTTAGTCACTAGTGCTCAGTGTAAACCTGAAATTTTCAGATTTACCTATTGCTGAGATCAATTGTAATGCTACAGAAGGTCGGAAGAAGGAAGACATTGGTAGATACAGCATAAGGATGGTCTAAAGTGGTCCTATAATTCAATGATGAATCTATACACATTCTCCGCTATGATATCTCTGTAGGGCAGACTAAGGCTATTTACACAGATATTCCAGTTGTGTTTCTGCTCACAGATAATTTTCAGGATACTTGTGGATAGTTGAGAGGGTGTGGAATTTGATAAACGTTATACCATTGAAAGTTGTGGGGGAATGACTAAGCCCTTTCTTGTGAAGATTGCTTTGTATCACAAATGGTACTTGTCATTTATTAGCCCAAACCCAAGAAGGAGACAATTTGTGAAAGGAGGGTTATGGGCAGCAAAGCTTTTAGAATTTCATAAAAATGCAGTCAATTCATGCAAATTGTTAACATTGAGACATATTATATACACAATTTCCAACAGACTTTTTAAAAGGTTATCTCTAAAAGACTTGTACCTATGTGAGATATTGAAATAAAAGCAAGAAATTAGGCAAATGAAATGCATTAGTAGGCTTATAAAAGGTCATAATTGAAATTTAATTTGTAATTGCAGCATCAACTGAAAGCTCCTGCCTGTGTGTCAGAATGTTGTGCAGTTCAGAGCAAAATTTGACACTTTGGATCACTGCTGAGGAACTGCTACATGGTCATAAATGCAATTTTTAGATAAGATAATAAACCGAATCCTCCTCTACGATGTTCAAAAAATAGATAGAGATTTCCTGATGCCCTGAATAATATTTCTCCCTCAACTAATACTACAAAAAACAAATGATCTGATAATTAAGTTCACTGCCGTTTTCATGGCCTTTCTGTGCAGAAAATTACTTCCCTAGTTTTCTTATATTAAAACAATGACTCGATTTCAAAAATACCTCATTAGCTCTAAGGCACTTTGGGACTTCCTGAGGTCAAGAAAGCCCTGATCTGAATGCATGTTCCTTTTACCATTACACTAATTGGTGATTATGACCAACAGAGTATGAGACCATTTTTCAGATCTTTTCCTGTCATTATTTCTTTAGATTATATTGATGTAGAGCAGTTAAGACTCCAGAAGATGCCAAGTCTTCTGAGAAACTAGGAAACTGAGATAATGGGAATAAGATTTTAAAAAAAGACTTTTTTATGAAGCATTAGATAACAGGGTAGTGCAATTGAAATTTGACATTGGAAAGATAAAAGAAATTAATACTAAAATAAACTATTAAAATAATTATCAAATGAAGATTGTGTTGTTAAATAAGTGGAGCCAGAAAAAAAAACAATCTAACTGTTATAGTTTATCAAACTTTGAAAACCATGTAAACAACTTGTAGTTAAAAATGAAATGATAGGTAGTGAGGTGTAAGTTAATCCACATATTCAAACAAGATTGATGTTTTTATGATATATAAAACTGAAGACAGAAAAATATTTACACTTTTGGTTATTGTATGTACATCCAAAGGAAGTTATTCAGTGTTTATCATGAAGGATTGTGTTGTGTTTTTAATCAGCATGTTATGAAAAATTATTCAAATCTATTGTCATATGGCTCAAAAAACAGAAGGTTTTGGGCTCACAAACAGAGCAATGGAGTACAAAAATGGATATCAAATGAGACATTTATTGATCACTGATTAAGCCTTATCTGCAATACTGTGGAGAATTCTGGGCTTCACACTTTAGGAAAGATTTAGTATGGGCCGTAGAAATGACACATGGTTGATTTTCCATGAAATTACCACTGGTGAGAAAATTTTGGAAGAGTTAGCAGTGTACTATTGGGAACACAAAAGTTTATCAAAGGTTTTTAAACATGATGGGCAACATTAATGAGGTAGGTAAGAGAAAAAAATAACTTTCCTCTGACAAGTGGCTCAATTACTAAAGGCCATCGATTCAAATCACAGGCCAAATGATCTAAAGAAGAGATGAAGCAAATGCTTTATACTCAAAGGTTTTTCAGGATCTGGAATACATTATTTGAAAAAATGGTGGAAATTGTTTCCACAAAGAACTTTCAAAGACGTTGGACAGGTCACTGAGGAAGAAGAAATTGTAGAGTGATTGAAAAAAAATAAGGAACCACAATCAAGCAGGTCTCTTTATAGTCATTGTTGCATAGCATATAATTATGGAAGAGACAATGCTACAGTCGCAAGAAGCTCCATCCCATCTAAAAAGACCTCACCATGTTTGGATGCAGATCCAGGCAGTCCAACATGAGGTTCCAATGGAGAAAGATGAGTCTCATTTAGCTCCTGATATTTGGAATTATCTCCAACCAGTTTAGTTTGCATCTATTACAATCACGTGCTAGACAACCCCTTGTTATGTAAGACAAGTGCTTTTTGTTAAGACTTTCCAGAGGCTTATCCTCTACAACTGATAATTATACAAGTTCTCAGACTTAGCATGAAAAGATGGCAGTGAAGCCTATCAACAAGCCTATCAATCAATAAGCTGCCAGTGGTTGATCTCCAGAGTTCAATTCAACAAGCACGATAGACCCAATGGCCCTGTACGACCCAAAAGTTCAATGGAAAGACTAAATGAAAGTTAGCCATATTCCTAAGTTATGAGAACAACTTCTCAAGGTACCTATGAAAATAATTTTTGTAGAATCTGGACAATGGTAAACAAAAGCCTATAACCTTATGAAACAAGGAAATATTTTTAATGATTACAATTTTTTTTGTCTCTATTCATTCACAGGATGAGAGTGTGCCTGGCTAGGCAACATTTAGAATAAGCATATGGAATAGACTGCCATCTAGTGCAGTAAATGTTGACTAAAAGCACTTGCTGGACAGTTGATCCAATTTTTGAATAATAAATATCGAAACAGATTATGTTTGAAACAGAATTCTAGAGCCAAAGTAAAGTAGATAGTCTTTCTTAACTTCCTAGTGCAGACGAAAGGGCCAAAATTTGGCAGATGAAGTTAATGTGGCTAAGTGTGAAGTTATCCATTTTGGTCTGAGAGATGGAAAGACAACTTATTATAGAATTAGAGAGAAACTTCAGAGTGTTAGGTGTCTCCTTGTGTGTGAATTGCCAAAAACTAGTATGCAGGTAGAGCAAGTAATAAGGAAGGCAAATGAAATTTCGGTATTTATTACTAAAGGAATAGATTTTAAAAGAAGTGCTGCTACAACTGTATAAGGCATTAGTGAGGCCACACCTGGAATATTAAGTACAATTTTGGACACCTTGCTTGAGGGGTATAATTACGTTGGAGGTAGTTCAAAGGAGTTTCACTAGATTGATTGCAGAGATGATGAGTTTCTCTTATGAAGCCAGATTGAGCAGTTTACACCTATACACTCTGGCATTTAGAATGACAGGAGATCTAATTGAATTACATAACATGCTGAAGTGGATATACAAAGTAGTCATAGAGAAAATACTTTTTCTTGCAGATAGTCTAGATCGAAAGGTGACAGATTTAAGATATGGGATAGTAGACTTAAGACAAAAATGAAGAGAAATTGTTTGTCTCAAATGGTTGTGAATCTATGGAATTCATTATCCCAGAGTCTGGTGGATGCCAGAACTTGAGCAAATTTTAAAGAGGAGATGGATAAATTTGGTTTGATTTGATTATTGTCACATATAGTCATAGAGTTATGCAGCATGGAAATACTTGGTCCAACCAGTCCATGTTGAACATAACCCCAATCTAAACTAGTTATACCTGCCTGCTCCTGACCCATTTCCCTCCAAACTTTTTAAATTCCAGTACTATTCCAAATGTCTTTTAAACACTGTAATTGTGCCCACATCCGTTAACTCCTCAGGAAGTTCATGCAAAATACCCTCCATGTAAAATATTTGCCCCTCATGTACTTTTTAAAACTCTCTCTCCCCTCACATTAAAGATGTGCTTCCTAACCTTGAAATTCCCTATTATAGGGAAACAAGACCTACCATTTACCCTAACTATACCCCTCATGATTTTATAAACTTTTATCAGGTCACCTCTCAACTTCCTATGGTCCAGTAAATAAAGGTCCCAGCCTATCCAGCCTTTCTTTATAACTCAAACTTTCTGTTCCAGCAACATCCTGGTAATTCTAAACCTTGTCCATGTACTGAGATACAGTAAAATGTATTGTTTTGCACGCTATCCAGGCAAATCATACTGTATATAAGTACCTCAGAGCAATAGAACAGAATGCTAAATATAGTGTTACAGCAGCAGAGAAGGTGCAGAGAAAAATCAACTTTAATGTATGAGAGTTTGGTTCAAAAGTTTCATAGCAGCCAGGAAGAAGCTGTTCTTGAAACTGTTGGTCCAAGTTTTCAAACTTTTGTATCTTCTGCCCAACAGAAGAGGGTGGAAAAGAGTGAAACTGGGGTCAGAGGGCTCTTTAATTACATTGGCTGATTTCCCGAGGCAACGGAAAGTATAGATTGAGCTTGTGTGTTAGACTGGGCCGTGTGCACAACTCTGTAATTTCTTGCTGTCTTAGGTGGAGTAGCTGCCATTCCAAGCCTTGATGCATCCAAATAGGATGCTTTCTATGGTTCATTTATAAAAATTCATAAGCGTCTTTATGGATAGGCTGCATTTCCCTAGCCTTCTGAGCAAGTGGGGGCAATGATATGCTTTCTTAACTGTAGTGTCAACCTGGGTAGGCCAGAACTGATTGTTGGTGATCTTTACACCTAGGATCTTGAAGCTCTCGACCATCTGCACTTCATCACCATAAGACCATAAGACATAGGAGTGGAAGTAAGGCCATTCGGCCCATCAAGTCCACTCCACCATTTAAATCATGGCTGATGGGCATTTCAACTCCACTTCCCTGCACTCTCCCCGTAGTCCTTGATTCCTTGTGAGATCAAGAATTTGTCAATCTCTGCCTTGAAGGCATCCAACATCCCGGCCTCTACTGCACTCCGTGCCAATGAATTCCACAAGCCCACCACTCTCTGGCTGAAGAAATGTCTCCTCATTTCAGTTTTAAATTTACCCCCTCTAATTCTAAGGCTGTACCCACGGTTCTTAGTCTCCCCGCCTAACGGAAACAACTTCCCAGCGTCCACCCCTTCTAAGACATACATTATCTTGTGAACTTGTTAAAAATCTTGTTATCTTATCACCACTGATACAGACAGGGACATGTCCTTCACTCCACTTCCTAAAGTTAATGACCAGCTGCTTTGTTTTGCTAACATTGAGTGAGAGCTTGTTGTCTTTAGAGCATGTCCCTATGCTCTTTAATTTTTTCGTTTTCTCTGTCTCATCGTTGTTTAAATGTGACCCAATACAATGGTGTCAACAGCAAACCTGTAAATGGAGTGTAAATGTTTGACTCTTAATTGTTTTCTGGGCAATTATGGACAAACAATAAATGCTGGCCTATCTAGAGACCCCAACATCACATGATCAAATTTTTAAAAAATTCAACTAGACCTATCTGAGAAAATCATGCTATGAACATTACAGAACTATCAATAAAGAGGGATAAAATTATGACTGAAAAGCTGTTTTAATTGCATTTTATGGATATAGAAACCAGTTATGTTAATGTACTGGGCACTCGCAGCACTGATTCAGAGACACAAGTTCAAATCCCATTATGACATCAGAGAATTTAAACCTAGTTAATTAAATAAATCTGATACTCTAAAGAGAAGTCGCTTCTCTTAAACATGACTATAAAAAGTTGTATTTTTGTAAAAATGAACCTGGTTAAAAAATATTCATTAGTAAAGGAAATCCACCATCCTTACTCAGACTGGCCCAAGCATGACACACAATCCGCAATGATTTTTAATCATAACTGTCCTTGGGAAAGCCTAGCAAGTTACTCAGCTGTATCAAACCACAGTGGCAATGTCTGATTAGAATTAAGCCAAACAAACAAATCATCCTGCATAAGGTTAGGTCAAGCAAAAGCCACTTCATATTCCCTATATCATTCCTTACATCCCATGTCCTAGTCTCCTTCATTACATTCCCTGGATAATCCCCTGGCCATCAGAAAAACAGCCCCATCAGAGGTAGAAACACAGTGGAATATAGTCCAGAGGGAATAACCCTGACAGTCCACACCATCAAGTTAAATGTTTGTAAGGAAACTTTTTGCAGAAACTTACGACCTTCTTTACTTCCTGAACTACTGAATCAGTAGTCCTCCATTTTGCAGCAATTTTAAGCCTTTCAATGCTAGTTGCTAGTGTGCATTGCAATGCAGGTATAAACTTTGTCATTGTCCTACACATGAATCAGAGATGAGTCATGAAGCTCCTGAGGAGTTGCAAATATTGGATGGCAATGTCTGTGGACGAGAGGTGCATGTGGGTAATGCCAATGAATTGTGCCAGGATACTGTTTAGTGCTGAGCAATGTGGAAACTCTTCACATCCAGCAATGAGCAAAAATTGCCAGGTCTAATATCCGTCTCAAGAATCTTACCATTACGTTTGCTTGCAAAGTGTGTTAGGATAGGAAGCAGCATATTAATAACGCAGGATGTGCAATTAATAAGAGATAATGGGAACTGCAGATGCTGGAGATTCCAAGATAATAAAATGTGAGGCTGGATGAACACAGCAGGCCAAGCAGCATCTCAGGAGCACCAAAGCTGACGTTTCGGGCCTAGATGAGCTGCTTGGCCTGCTGTGTTCATCCAGCTCCACACTTTGTTATCTCAGATTCTCCAACATCTGCAGTTCCTATTATCTCTAATGTATCTATTAGCTAAGTGTCAAGTGTGGTGATAAGATTGTCACTAGGCAGCAGCAAGTTGCTTATTGAGAGGGAATTATTGATTATAAATGACCTTATTAATTGCACATAATAAAATGTGAGGCTGGATGAACACAGCAGGCCAAGCAGCATCTCAGGAGCACCAAAGCTGACGTTTCGGGCCTAGACCCTTCATCAGAGGACCATCCAGCTCCGCACTTTGTTATAATAGATACATCAAGTTGCTTCTGTTTTGAGATAGGCCTTGGTATACTTATATGATTCTGTCAAATCTCTCACCAAGCACACATTATTCAGACCCAATATTTTTCTTTTCCATTCTTCATCTAAATGTTGACCACTTTAATGTATACTTTAAATCCCTTTGCAGATTTTTTTGGCCTGGATTTTTGCAGATTCTGAACGATTCTAATGCTTTTTAAAAATGGCTGGCTGGATGTGATTCCAGATTTCCCACCCTTTTCCGAATACTCCACATTTAATTTTCTAATGTGATAAGGATGCAGGTAGTGAGCCTAGAGTCTGCCCTCATGACCTGGCAAATTTCACTGTCTACAATTTTTGTTGAGTCAGGCCAGCTTCTGCATGACTCCTAAAAGGTATTGTGAACCATATTCTAGATTCGGGAACCATTTGAAAGATAAGATTAAAAGGTCTCACCATGTTGTCATAGAGTCAAATAATCACAGCACAGAAACAGACCCTTCAATCCAACTCATCCATCCTAACCAGATATCCAAAATAAATCTGGTCCCATTTGCAAGCATTTGGCCCATATCCCTTTAAACACTTCCTAGTCATATGTCCATCCAGATGACTTTTAAATTATGTAATTTCACCAGGTTCCACCAATTCCTCTGGCAGTTCATTCCATATGTACACCACTCACTGCATGAAGGAATTGCCCCAGAGGTCCCTTTAAAATCTTTCTCCTTTTATCTTAAACCAATGACCTCTAGTTTTGGCTCCCCATATCAAGGAAAAGGCATTGTCTATCTACACTATCCATGCTCCCATGATTTTGTAAGCCTCTATAAGGTCACCCCTCAGCCTCCAACACTCTGAGGGAAATAGGCCCAATTGTTGGCGGGGGGGGGGCGCGCACAATGGCTCAGCAGTTAGCACTGCTGCCTCACAGCACCAGGGACCCAGGTTCAATTCCACCATCAGGTGATTATCTGTGTGGAGTTTGCACATTCTCCTCACGTCTGCATGGGTTTCCCCTAGGTTCTCTGGTTTCCTCCAAAAACCTAAAGATGTGCTAGGTGAATTGATGCAGGTTCATAGTTCCTTGAAAGTGGAGTCACAGGTAGATGGGATAGTGAACAAGGTGTTTGGTATGTTTGCCTTTATTGGTCTGTACATTGAATATAAGAGTTGGGAGCTTTGCAGGACATTGATTAGGCCACTATTGGAATACTGAGTGCAATTCTGGCCTCCCTGCTATACGAGGAATGTTGTGAAACTTGAAAGAGTTCAGAAAAGCTTTACAAGGATGTTGCCAGGGTTGGAGCATTTAAACTGTGGGGAGAGGCTGAATAGTTCATAGAATTCCTAGAGGTTGGAAACAGGCTCTTCGGCCCAACAAGTCCACACTGACCCTTGAAGCATCCCACCCAGACTGCCTTCTTAATCCACACATCCCTGAACACTACATGTATAATTAGTTTTGGTTGTCAACAAAGATCAATAAAAATATTAGTTAATTGAATGGTTCTGTTTTGACAACTGAAGTGATTTGTTTACTTTGCTTGATTGAAATATTTAAGTGGTCATGATAATGGTTAAGATTCTTTCTGTGATGTCTTCTGTCAAGGCATCAATGTTTATGTGCCTTAAGACTGAGATGGGTAAGGTTTATTTTTGAAGCTTCTGTCTTTGAAGTTTTATTGCTATGCCTGATAATCACATGCATAAGTTTTATGAATAGCATTTTTTGAAAAGCAAATTTATGAATGGACATGTTTTTAACTAATCAGCTTCAAGGTTTCCATTATTATTATCTGGTTTACTAGTTGTAATATAAATTCATTCCCTGCAAGATATAGGGACAAGAACTTCCGATGAATAGCGATTTTATGAGTATCACTTCAATGTGCTGCAAAGGAAGGAAAGGATTCTCAGTAATCCAAATAGAAGGTGGGGAAGAATTGGAAGAGTTGCTCCGCTTTTGAAGTATTTTCAGCATGGGAGCTGATTTCTTAGCATTCTGGAAGTAGTAATTACTGTTTTTAAGTTGGTGCATTGTTTTAGAACTTTAGGGAAAAAACTCAAAATAACAGAATAACATCCAGCTCTACACCTTGATATCTTAATGCTCGCCAAAGAGTGCAGCTGCTGATGCTTCTTTTCTTTATTATTCATTCACAGAATGTGGGAATTGCTGGCAAAATTAGCATTTATTGACCTCACATGCTCAGGTTTGCTTCTTTGAAGGACATTAATGAACCAGATGGATTTCTAGACAATTTGCATTGTTTATGTTAAGTCAGTTCTTTATTCCAGATTTTATTGATTTTGAATTTCACCATCAATGGGATTTGAACGCATGTTCCCAGAACTTTAGTCTGGTGCTCTAGATTGCTAATTTCCATGAGCTATTTTTGGATCAGTGAGGAATAATTCTATTTCATTCCTGAAACCTGGAGTGAAAATTGTGTGTGTTTGTTTTTAGTGAGGAATGTCCATAGAACACAGAACATAGAACATTACAGTGCAGTACAGGCCCTTCGGCTCTCGATGTTGCGCCCACCTGTGAAACCAATCTGAAGCCCATCTAATCTACACTATTCCGTTATCATCCATATGTTTACCCAACGACAATTTAAATGCCCTTAAAGTTGTCGAGTCTACTACTGTTGCAACTAATTTCACAACTCATGCAGCCCAGCTCTGAAGTTACATTTTAGTTAAGTCCTTCTCACAACTTGCTTTCCCACCTCAACAATTTTGTCTGCCATACATTCAGCAGCCTCTTCCAAAACATTTTATTAATTTGCCAATCCCCTTTTCATGCTCACATTTCACTCAGACACCATTAGCTTTTGTGTAATAACCTTTATGGGGCATGTTAATTGGATGTCTTTTGGAAATTCAAACACTGCAGATTTTTGTTCCTTTTTTATCCACCCTGCCCATTACACCCTTCAAGGAATCTAATAAATTTGTCAAACACAACTTTCCTTACATAAAATCAACTCTGTGGAATTGTATTATGATTTTCTAAATGTCCTGCAACTATTGTAAGTTGCTCAAAAATAAGAACAGTGTTTTAATTTAATCACACTCAGTAGACAAAGCTTCAGAAAGCTACTATTCAAAGTGTCATACTCAATACAGAAATTTTAATTTGAAGATTCTGCTGCAGATTTCCCAAAAAAACTACCGCCGCATTGAAACCAATAAAAATGATTTACTGGAGTGCAATATATTCCAATAGGACAGATATGTTGCATACTTACTTTTCAACAGTGCTTGAGGATTTACTACAATAGCAAACATTTCCCACGATTGAAAGTAATGTAAAGAAATGGACAAGGTACATAGAGGTTTGCTCCACTCATCCCAGCTCTGCAAGGGACTTGATTAAAATATCCAAACTTAGACAGAGGAATGTTTTCATCCCATCAGGTTAGTAAGTTACAAGGAATTATTATGTTGGTAATTATTCTACATATCCCTCAGGTCTTAGTTTGCTATCATTGGACAAAATTATAAGCAAGATATAGGTACAATGAAATTTGAAAGAAGCTTCTTTTAATTTTGCATAACAAGAATGATAAAGCACAGTCATTTGAAGTAGACAATGTGATAACAATCAGGCCCTCTATGTATAAAAATACAACAGTGTGTAGGAAAAGAAAAACAGAAAATTAGCTAACAATGATACCACAACTGTAATATTCTATGGGTGTGCCTGTATCTTCTACTATGGAATTTTTCAGCATCTTATGGAGAATGTGCTTCGCAAATTGACTACAAAAGCTGCAGCTTGCCTCCATGACCAACACCTGCATAAATGTTACAACATTATCAGGCATGATAGGTCATAATGTGCCGCCATTCTTAAACTACTCTCTAGAAATCCAGGTCCATTTCAGCCAATGGCACTTTCATTTTCAGATTATTCCTTAAAATTGAAGTACTTGAACTGTTGTTTTTTTATAGGATCACAAAAAAAGATAGAGAATAAACAAGCTTCAAGTGGACTTTAAGATTTCATGATACTATTTGTAAAAGGAGCTGGGGAATGCTCTCAGCATCCTTTCATCCCTATTCCATCATTTATCCCTCATAAGCATCTGTGAAATCATGCTGATACTTCATTTTTCTAACTGTTGTTGCTGTATATAAACGGGCTATGCTTCTCAAAACTACCACGGCGATATTCTTCAAAAATATAATTTTAAGCACTTTAAATTTAGTGTATGCAGGTTAGGAGTTGGGTGAAGTGACCACTGAGGTGTCATAAATGAGGGTTTCACTGGTGGAAGAGGTGAGGAAAAACAACAATGGAAATAAGCAATATTTGTTACGCAGAGGATATGGGCTTAGATACTCATCTCAAAAAATATGAATGGAATATTAAAAAAAACCGAAATTCAATTGAATGAGACAATCATCCTCACAATGCTACTCAATATTATGAGTTTCAGTTATGAACTAATAACCAGAGTAACTTAGTACATTCTACTTTCCCAATAGAAAATAAATTTATTGGTGACCTTTCAAGGAAGCTCTGCATATTTGATTTTATTGTTATTGAAAGCTTATTGTTAGTTGCACCAGAAAGTAAAAACAAATCATAGATCTGTGTGTTTGGAGATTTTTATGAAATCAGATATAGAAGTGTCATGATTAATTTCGACCCTCGAATTATATGGTGAGATTAGTAAAATTCTGGTCTTATGGCATTTGCCAGCCTAGTTTTTGTGGACTACTACTGAAAGCAGTCTAAACAATATGTAAGTATTAAATAATTAACTATTCATTTATCCTTAAAATTCAATAGGATTATTGTTATGAAAACTGAAAGTGCTGTGGCACAGGACAGATGTTGATGCAGGATAGGTGAATATTTTTCACCTACGAAAAGAGTGAAAAATATTCATGCTCTGAAGCTGTTAAACTCAGTGTTACATTCTGATGGCCTCTGTGGCTTGCATTGCTCTTTATTTAGTGCAGACGAAGAAACAGCAGGTTGTGACATGGGGAGCATTGAACAGTAAAGGGGGAGAACAGGTTGTTATGCAGCACCATGTGCCAACAACATTACAACTGCAGCATGTGCCAGCTGTTTATGTGGTAAACACTTTGCATGCGCATGAAGCAAATGACTGTGTGAAGGTCAATGGGGAACAGTCCGCAGTCGGGTGAAAGAGCGTGGCAGTCATGGGATTGGCCACAGTCTGTCAATGGGTTTGTGTAATTCCAGTCAAAAGTCATTTGACAAAACTCACCTGAAACAGAACAACTGTCGCTGTTTCCAGTAATTAAATAATCACAATTTTTTTTATGAATCTTGGAAAATGGAAGGAACTGTTTCTGGTTTTTAAACATTTATAAAGGAAAGCACCATGTTTTAACTACAGCTGGGAAATTATCAATTTAACATTAAACTTACCTGCATGCCATTTTTCTGCAATAATAACAAACAGTACATTTATAACTTTTTTTGCATTTATAGTAGTAAGGTGCAGGGTTCTATAGAATCCAATGATTAGACTACAGCCACTGAAGATCAAACACAATCACTGCAGAGATTACAGGTAGGTCAGTTGGGGATTGTGGAATCATCAGTCCAGTGGTCAGGGCCATTTTTTCTTCAATGAAACAAAGGGAGAGATTAAGTGTGATGGAAGTGAATGAAAAAAAGCAGTTAACACTAATGCACAAGTAAGAGAGATGGTGAAGTGGTCCCTGTGAGCAACTAAGAAGCACGGAGGGCAGGATGGGTTAGTAATTTGGTAGGTGATACAGGCATGATGCATGCAATAATAAGAATATAATCCATGAGCCTTAGTGATAGGCATGTGCAATGACAGAGTGACAATGTGTGGTGGCCCTGTAAGTATAGAGTATCAAAGAGAAGGTGGTGTAACTTGCCCTTAGTGACACTCCTCCCTGTACTGCTTGGCATTCTGCTTCATCGAGGAAGCAGCACTGTCCTAGACTGTAATTTTTGTGCTGGATGACTTGGTTTGGTGGAGTGGCATCATATGGTGGTCCACAGCAGAAAGTACCCCCTCACCCCCCCGCCCCCACTCTCTATCATCCCAACCACCAAGGTCCATGTCCACTAATCAGGAAGTGAAATTTCCTTTCTTCTGGGCCTACATGTAGAGAGTTGGTCACCACGCTATGAGGGGTCATGCCTGAAGCTGTGTGTAGCTGGACTTTAAGTTTGGGGCCAGTGATGTGAATGCTATAGAGTCCCAGTAAGGGTAAACATTTTTGCTTTTCTGGCTACCTATTCCCAGATAAAGGTACCTAAAAGACTAGTTGCATAAACAATAAGGTGATAAGCACAAAATAGCATGGGAAAGGTCACTGAGTTGAGTAGCACCAGGGAGAGAAAACCAGCTAATATTTCGAATCTAAATGACGCTTCATCAGAGTGATGTAAAATCAGTCACCTCAAAATGTTATCAGAGATAATGGGAACTGCAGATGCTGGAGATTCCAAGATAATAAAATGTGAGGCTGGATGAACACAGCAGGCCAAGCAGCATCTCAGGAGCACAAAAGCTGACGTTTCGGGCCTAGACCCTTCATCAGAGGACCCTTCATCACCCTCTGATGAAGGGTCTAGGCCCGAAACGTCAGCTTTTGTGCTCCTGAGATGCTGCTTGGCCTGCTGTGTTCATCCAGCCTCACATTTTATTACCTCAAAATGTTAGCTTGCTTTCTCTCCATGCTGCCTGACCCACTGTGATCTCCAGCATTTTTTGTTTTCGGTGCAAATTGCAGCAACATCAATAATTTGCTCCTTCACTTTGCATCATCACAGAGTTGTTTCCATGAATCCCATTTGATAAAGCTCACCTGAAATACAGTAAATTTCTCTTTTTACAGTAATTAAATAATCACAATGTTTTTATTAACCTTTGAAAATGGAAATACCTGTTTCTAGTTTTCAAACATTTATGAGGGAAAACACCATGTATCAACTACATCTGGGGAATTATCCATATAACATTAAACTTACCTGCATGCCATTTTTCTGGAATTGTAATGGCCAACACATTTAGAACTATTATATAGATACAGTGTTTCAAAATTGAGTGGCAAGAATTGCTGCTACATTAAAAAAAGGATCCGCATGCTCATGTTCTTCCTTATTATATAGCTAATTTTGAAAGTTTTTTTTACAACTCATGCAATTTGACTTCATGAATGCCACTATTTTAAGGTCAAATAGTTTTATTTAATTTATATGTTAAGGGAGTGACCGTAAATGACTTATTTTGTTTTTCCAATCCAAATTTCACTGTTTAAAACACACAGTAACTTCCCTTTTTTTTCTATTGTGATTATCTTCAAAAGGATAGTGTAATGTTGTACATTTGACTGGCCTGTAAGATGAAACACAAGAATGTTCCTTCTCCTTTGGTCTGAGGAAATACACTACTGCAAACCCATATCACTGGAATCCATCTGTGTTTTAATTTATTTTTAATTAAGGTGCAATTAATCCTTAATAGATTCAACTTCTGGATTATTCACGTTAATTGAAAATTACTTTTTATTAGTGTTGCAAAATATGCAGTCAGTTTGCATACTGATAGCAAACATGAAGCAAATTCTGTAGCTCACTTATTCTTTTCTCCTCTTCCCGCTCCTCCTTGTCACTTTATTCGCATTTGTAAGAGACTCTGTCTGAGTTATTTACATGCGAAAGCCCCTGAGTGTCTTGAGGTAAGGATCCAGCGCAGACCACTGAGGCCCATTCCTTTCTCATTTCCTCTCAGACAATTACCATCGAATCAATCATGTTTACTTACCTCTTCCATGACCACCTAGGAGATCCCAAATCACATTTCATTCAGCATGTCAATCACATTCAGACCCTCGTCCACTTTTCATTTCCAACAGAGATCATGTGACCAGTGATCTGTCAGTGGCTGACAGTAGCTAAGGTGCTGATTGATCTAATTAGCAATCAATTAGCTTGTTACTACTGGATGTAATTACCTTTTATAGAGAAGAAAGTGCAGCTGGTCAAAGTAATAAATTTGCCTCTACTGCTACCTTATCCTCCCCCCACACCACCATCATCATCCAATAGCAGTCACTTATGCTTAATGACTGGTCGGGACATAAACTCTGCTGCAGTCCCAGTGGTCTCTTTTAGAGCAAGGGTTCTATTTTAATTAATATCAAGCTACTTGTAGCGAGTTTGAAAACCATTATCACAGTAAACAGAGTATCATGGCTCCATATCAAGATATTTGTTGAGATATCTTTTATACATTAAAATTTTTGTCCAACAATGCTTTCATTAATATCTTGGCACATGTATATACCATGTTAGAGATGCTATAAAAATGCAAACTGTTGGAATGACAATAGTTTGAAGGATGTGGAAGAACGTCTTCAGAATGATTGTTCTTGGAAAATGAAAGGTTGAAGGAGGATTTGATAGGGTTCAAATTCATGAAGACCTGGACAGAGTAGATAAGTAGAAACTATTCCAACGGGGGAAAGATCGACAACCAAAGGATGCAGATTGCTGGCAGAAGAACTGATGGCAACATGAGAATTTTTTTTCATACAGCAGGCAGGATCTGGAATGCAACACCTGAAGAATGGTGGAAGCAGGGTCGATTGAGACTTTCAAAAGGCAACAGAATCATTCTCAGAAAATGAAAACTAGTTGCAGCATTCCAGATACCAGGTGAATTGCGCTTTAAGAGGGCCTACACCATTGCAACAGGCTGAATGGTTGTGCTATAAACATTCTGACCAATCGATGCATAGAGATTTAATGATGAAGCATCCAAAGATGGTTGGGCCTAGGACACTGCCCTGAAGAACTCCTGCAATAATGTCCTAGGGTTAAGATTCATAGAATCCCTACAGTGTGGAAACAGGCCGTTTGGCCCAACAAGTCCACACTGACCATAGATCATCCCACCCAGACCCATTCCCCTATAAACCCAACTAATCTACACATCCCTGGACACTATGGGCAATTTAGCATGGCCAATCCACCTAGCGTGCACATCTTTGGAGAGTCGGAGGAAACCAGAGCACCTAGAAGAAACCCATGCAAAACATGGGGAAATTGTGCAAACTCCACACAGACAATTGCCCGAGGGTGGAATCAAACCTGGGTCCCTGGCGCTGTGAGGCAGCAGTGCTAGCCACTGAGCCACCGTACTGCCCATAATGATGATTGGCCTTCAACAGACATATTGTTTGTGCTGCTTATCACTCCAGCCAGATGAGTATTTTCCCACTTGTTTCTATTGTCCTCGGTTTTACAGGGTCTTCTTCAAACCAAACTCATTGAAATGCTGTCGTAGTATCACCCATATTTGAACCAAGGCATGAATGCTGCAGCCAAGTCATTATCATGCAGCCCAAAATTAAAGTCAGTTAGCAGGTAAATCTGCAACTTCCTCTATCTTGTCTCTCTCTCCCCTTCTATCTCTCCCTCTCTACAATTTATTTTCTCTCTCCTTCCCTCTCTCTCTGACCCCAGGCCATTGTCACTCTGTTTCACAACTCTGCTACCCCAAATTTACAGTACTCAGTAATCCAATATACCCCCACTACCTGTTTATCCTTGTTCTGCACTCTTTATGCATTATCTCTGCCTAGTTTACACTCTTCCAAATGCTCAACAACCGGATATTTTCAGTTCTAGTTACTGCTAACCAGAGTATTGTGCACGATCTCACTGTAGCTTGCAGGAGGGGGTGCTGTCACCAAGCCCAAGCCTTCTCTGTGGCAGGAACCAGAGACATCAGTGAGTGGAAAGTGATGATCTGCTACTGCTCTGGGAAATGTGAAGTGTAGTGTGCTCCTAGACTGCTAGCAGCAGTGGCAGCAGTAAGAGAAATGGCAACACTGAGGGTGGTGGTCAATTGTTCTGTGTTTGATTATTTGGATCTGCTTAAGATTGAGACTGTACTTGATTACCTAAGCCTGGGGGTGGACCCTTGAAGTAAACAACTGAAGGAAAAGCTGGGTAAAAGAGTTAAAAGCATAGAGAACAAGATAAAAAAATTGTATATGCAGCACATGAATGTACAAACTGATAACTCAGCACAGATATGAAATATGAAATACACAACAAAGTGTGTATAACGATGATAGAGAAGAATTTAAATTTACTGACTCATTTCGCAACACCATCCGTTGTTGACAGGGCCCTCAATCGAATTGGACCCATCTCCCACACTTCTGCCCTCACCTCTTCTTTTCCTTCCCTTATCCTCACCTACCATCCCACCAGCAACCACATCCAGAAGATCATCAGATGCCACTTCCGCCACCTCCAGCAAGATGCCACCACCAGACACATATTCCCCTCCCCTCCCTTGTCCATCTTCTGCAGGACACCCTGGTCTGCACTTCCTTCACCCCCAACACCTCCCCGCAGCCCTACAGCACCTTCTCCTGCAACCGGCGAAGGTACAATGCCTGCCCATTTACCTTCTCCATCTGCAGTATCCAAGGGCTCAAACATACCTTCCAGGTGAAGAAACATCTCACCTGCACTGCCAAGAATCTAGTTGCTGCATTCACTGCTCGCAACGTGGTCTCCTCTACATTGGGAAAATGAAGCATAGACTTGGCGACCGCTTCGCAGAACATCTACATTATGCTTGCAAAAAAGACCCTGAACTACCTGTTGCCCGCCACTTCAATGCACCACCTTGTTCCCTGGCCAACATCTCTGTCTCCAGCTTGCTACAGTGTTCCAGTGAATCCCAATGCTAGGTGGAGGAACACCTCATTTTCCACTTAGGGACCCTACAGCCCTCCGGACTTAATATTGAGTTCAATAATTTCAGGGCCTAACTCTCCCATGTCCCATTCCCCCACCCCACACACCAGGCCTTGTTACATCCTCCGACACTTCCGCCATCTACAATCCGACCCCACCACCCAAGACATTTTTCCATCCCCACCCCTGTCTGCTTTCTGGGGAGACCACTCTCTCCGTGACTCCCTTGTTCGCTCCACACTGCCCTCCAACCCCACACCACCCGGCACCTTCCCCTGCAACCGCAGGAAATGCTACACTTGCCCCCACACCTCCTCCCTCACCCCTATCCCAGGCCCCAAGATGACTTTCCACATTAAGCAGAGGATCACCTGCACATCTGCCAATGTGGTATACTGCATCCACTGTACCCAGTGTGGCTTCCTCTACATTGGGGAAACCAAGCGGAGGCTTGGGGACTGCTTTGCAGAACACCTCCGCTCAGTTCGCAATAAAAAACTGCACCTCCCAGTCGCAAACCATTTCCACTCCCCCTCCCATTCTTTAGATGACATGTCCATCATGGGCCTCCTGCAGTGCCACAATGATGCCACCTGAAGGTTGCAGGAACAGCAAATCATATTCCGCTTGGGAACCCTGCAGCCCAATGGTATCAATGTGGACTTCACCAGCTTCAAAATTTCCCCTTCCCCCACCGCATCCCTAAACCAGCCCAGTTCGTCCCCTCCCCCCACTGCACCACACAACCAGCCCAGCTCTTCCCCTCCACCCACTGCGTCCCAAAACCAGTCCAACCTGCCTCTGCCTCCCTAACCTGTTCTTCCTCTCACCCATCCCTTCCTCCCACCCCAAGCTGCACCTCCATCTCCTACCTACTAACCTCATCCCACCTCCTTGACCTGTCCATCTTCCCTGGACTGACCTATCCCCTCCCTACCTCCCCACCTATACTCTCCTCTCCACCTATCTTCTTTTCTCTCCATCTTCGGTCCGCCTCCCCCTCTCTCCCTATTTATTCCAGAACCCTCACCCCATCCCCCTCTCTGATGAAGGGTCTAGGCCTGAAACGTCAGCTTTTGTGCTCCTGAGATGCTGCTTGGCCTGCTGTGTTCATCCAGCTTCACACTTTATTATCTTGGATTCTCCAGCATCTGCAGTTCCCATTATCACTTGTTACACCCCTTGTTGTTAGTCACTAACAGTCCCCAGTAACAACTATTCACCCTCCCGGCCTGATTGTTAGCAACTCCTTTGTCTGTCCAACTGTCTTTCTCTCTCTTTGGGCTCTATCCTTTTGTTCACTCCCTACCAGCACTGTCTGCCCTGCCACCCCCACCTCCCTGTTTTCTACATATAAACTGATGTTTCCCAGCCACCATCAGTTCTGAGGGAGGGTCACTGGACCCGAAACGTTAACTCTGTTTTCTCCTCCACAGATGCTGCCAAACCTGCTGAGCTTTCCCAGCAACTTTGTTTTTGTTCCTGATTTACAGCATCCACAGTTCTTTTGGTTTTTATTTCCCAACACCATGTCCATTTTGAGAAAACAAATGTATAACTCATGTATAATATGTGCAAAATGTGTAGATCATCAAAAAAAAGGATCTAATCAATGTGATACAACAGAATGTCTGTTCCAGAGAGTGAGGCATGGTATATTTATAGCATCATGAATGATAATGAACCAGGTCATCTTCAGGAATGCTGTGTTGAGAATATATGAATTGCGGTGTCACATCTCATCAAATTGGCATGAAAACAGTTATATTGAATGACAAACTCCACCATTACTATTTTTCACCGTTTTCTTTCACTCCTACAACAGTTTTTGTTCACCTACCAAAGATGCTGTTATTTCAGTTTTGGAAAAATCATAGTTTCATTCTGCTGCTAAACATTACACTAGAACTGGCTCATACCTAATAACTTTAACATAAAAATTGAATATTGCATCAGAGCACTCATTAAAGTTATCGATGACATGGATTATTCCTGCTGATATCCTTTCTTAACTACAAGTTTTAGAAAATCAAGGTGTATTGTCTTGTTCATGCTGTTATTAACACATCAGTTCCACAGTGTCACAAAATTTGAGGTAGTCACCATTTATAAATCATTTTGAAGCGTCACATGTGTTGAAGCAACTAGAAACAGATAATATGATTTCTGAAATCAACTCAGCATCATGAATATCAAATCAAATCATTGAACAATGCAAGAATGTTGTAGTTATATTGTGCAACAATTTTAACATGGTCAATAAACCCATCGATTGAAACAAGTAGAGATGGATGAACATAGCAGGCCAAGCAGCATCAGAGGAGCAGGAAAACTCAAGTTTCAGGGAAGAAGGCCAGAAACATCAGCTTTCTTGCTCCTCCAATGCCGCTTGGCCTGCTGTGTTCATCCCGCTCTACACCTTGTTATCTCAGATTCTCCAGCATCTGCAGTTCCTACTATCATTGAAACAAGTATTCTGTTCCTACCATTAACAAATTAAAGCCATGATTTCATGAGTCCACATTCTCAATGAACCTTGACATGTGACAAACTATCTTCAGATAACTCCAGTAGAACAAAGCCAATACTTTACAGCTTTTGGTACTTGTGGATGTGTTTCAGTGTTGAAGAGTGCCTTAAGGGCTAATTTTGGCAACTAACACATTCTAAAGATCACTTCTTCATTCATGTCAGACTTTGTAAGGGCACTCAACTAACTTGATGACATTGTTCAGAGACAAACCAGAATACTATAAATGGGCTCACACAACTCATGCAGTGCAATTTCGTGCTCATCAAGGATAAATGCACATTAGTGGTACTGAAGGTTAACTTTCTCAGACCCAGAGTGTCAGCAGCTGGGTAAAATCGACAGACAACAAACATCAAGGCTGTTCATGTACTTCCAACGATTTCTAAAGTGAAAGAGTTGGCATTGTTCTTCAGTAATATTACCTTTTATCATAAATAAATTCTAAGTATGCAGATATTGAGAAGTATCTTTGGAAGGCCACTGCTCAAAATCTTGTTATATAAAAAGGATTGAAGGCAGAATTGACAACGGCATACTGCCGAAAGTGAGTCAGGACCTAAAAACCAAGAGGCTTGCGACATGTGGGAAGAATTGGGCTTATACCACAAGCTGACATTAAATAGTAAGAAAAGAAGCTACACTTGGGGATGAACTAACTCAAAGCATAAAAACAACATCAAACAAGGAGTATCCTATGAACTTGCATTATTTGATGACAAGTGTATTGCTTGTGGAGCTTGAGCAGTTATACCAAAAGTGCTGCAGCAATCTGTGCTTCATTATTAAACTGAGCCTCACATTTCAACAATTGACTGCATGGCCAACAAATCCAAAATAATAATTTCAAGTTGATATTCCAGGAGAAGTGCAAGTAGCCCATAGGAATTAGGAAGGTTTTATTTGTTGTTTATGATGTGTAGGACAAATGGCCAGAAATCTCTACATAGCCATTATGTGGAGGTGCTGGTGTTGGACTGGAGTGGACAAATTCAGAAATCACTTGACACCAGGTCCTAGTCCAACAGCTTTACCTGAAAAATCAAGCTTTTGGTGCCTCACTCCTTCTTCAGGTATCAGTGAGAGAAGTAGAATCAAACACAACATTTATAATAAAAGATTAAAGGATCACGCCACTGATGTGAATTAAACAAACCTAAGATGCTGTTAAATCTTTAATCAGTTAGAAGGTTTTAATTGATTAATATAAACATATCAATCACTGAATTCCTTTCAACTCACTGTCTTGTGTAAAGAAAAGGTGACATTTTAGGTCAGACAACACATATTAGGTGTGAGGCCATTGTTTGAATTTGTGTTTTGGTTTGGAGTCAGACTGGTTTTATTTCTAAAGTAGGAATTTGTAAAACGCCATGCTGACTGACTGTCAATAAATTGTGTGTTTTTTGAACAAAATGGAAAGAATCCGCAAATACAAATTCACACCATAGATTCAGGTGTGTGTGTGTGTGTGTGTGTGTGCGTGCGTGCGTGCGTGTGTGTGTGCGTGTGTTCACGCGCACATGTTTGTGTGTGTGTGGACATTCTAAACATATTGTTCACAACACGCAGTTTGCCAGAGCCAATCATCTGGGCAGCGGATCACTGGTATTTAGTTAGTTCACAGGGTTCTGAATAAGTGTTAGAATTAATCATTATCTATATGGTGATATAACCTGCAAACAAATTATTTTAATAACATTCCAGTATGGAAGCAGAAGTGGCAAAACGGCAAGGTAAAACAAAAATATGTTCTGACCAGAGGACAGACACAAGGAATGATTTAAAGTTGGAGATTAAGTTCAGCTAAATCCTGAAAATTGATTTGCATCATTTTTGTCTGGGCTGGAGCAGATCAAGTATTTGTTTGGAACCAACACTTCTCTGTTGGATAGCAATACTAAGTGGAATGCAAGTCACTTTTTTTAACCAGTATACAACAATATTGAGAGGGCAGTGATTTATGAGGATACATTTCCTTTCTCAATGATCTACTGAGGCAGTAATTATCTACCTCATTGAACTGATTGTGAAAACCATGAAATCAAATTTGTAGATAACAGCATATTCATTAAAAAGAAATGCATTTTAAAAGACCTTTTCATTTCTTTGACTCCATGTGCATAAATTTATTGTTTAAGATAATTTAATTTCAATAGGTCTTTAGTTGGACAACAAGAAAAATGTATGTTCAACTATTCTTTGTTTAAGAAAAGTAAACAAACTGTAGAGAGATAGAAGTTAGAGCTTGAACATGGAGTTGAGATTTTATGAGAGGAAAGACTAGACATATTAGGCCTGTTTCGTTTGGAGATTAGAAGAGTCAAAAATGATTTAATTGAAACAAATAAGATCCAAAGGGGACTTGATTGGGTGGATATTTAAAGCATTTTTTCTCCTATGCTTACCTAGAACTTGGGGTCATAGAGTAAAATGATGATAGTCCATTTGAAACACAAATAAGAAAACATTTGTTTCTGTCTGAGGGTTCTGTGTCTTTGAAATTTTCCTTCCTTAAAAAGGTATTGAATGCAGAATGTTTAAATATTTTTGAGCTGAAGTAGATAGATTTGTGATTACCAAGGGATGATAGACCATTGGAATATGCAGGAATGTGAAGTTGAGGTTAAATCAAATTAGCTACGAACTAATAGAATGGTATAGCAGGCTCCAAGGGCTGAGTGAGCTACTTAAGCTTGTACAAAACTCTTGTAAATAACATTCCTATACAAAAAAGCAGGTTTATGCACTATGCATACATATGGGATATAAAATATACATAGAATCATAGAGTTATACAGTACAGAAACAGAACTTTCAGCCCAATTCGTCCATGCTGACCGGATATCCTGAATTAATCTAGTCCCATTTGCCAGCATTTAGCCCATTTCCATCTAAACCCTTCTTATTCATGTATCCATCCGGATGCCTTTTAAATGACGCAACTATACCTGCCTCCACCATGTACTCTGGCAGCTCATTCATACATACACCACCTCTGCATGAAAAAGTTGTCCATCGGGTCCCTTTTAAATCTCTCCCCTCTCACCTTAAGCCTATTCACTCTTGTTTTGTACTCCCCTATCCTGGAAAATAGAGCTCGGCTATTTACCTTGTTCATGCCCCGCATGATTTTATAAACTACTGTAAGGTCACCCTCAGCCTCTGATGCTCCAGGGAAAAAATCCCAAGTCTTTTGCATCTTTCGATAGCTCGAACCCTTAATCCTGATATAATGCTTTTCTGAACTTTTTCAAGTTTCACAACATTCCTCGTACAGCAGGGCGACCAGAATTGCTCTCAGTATTCCAATAATTGACTAACAAATGTCCCATACAGTGCTGCAACATGACATCCCAAATCCTATATTCAATGCGCTGATCAATAAAACCAAGTGTGTCAAAAACCTTTCTTCATCACCCGGTCTACCTGCCACTCCTTTTTGAGGAACTACTCACCTTCATCCCTAGGTCTCTTTGTTTGGCAACATTGTCAGTTTTATAAGCTTCGGTTGTTCCTGCATGCTATCTGAGCACCCAATCTTGGAGGGAGTTGACCAATATATTACCGAATTGAGACAAAAGTAACACTTTTGTGACTTGTAGTGTCTATAATAAATTCTCACTCTCTTTAAAAGTAGACGAGGTAACATATGGTGAGTCAAATCAATAAACTGCTTTACTCCACAATAAGGTATGCTGAACAGAAAACCATTTACAACTAAATTACATAACTCAAAAACTACAGTTAATATTCATACAATGACATAAATTCGGGGATATGAAATGCTTCAACATCTCACTGTATCTTTCTAAGTTAACTGGATGACTTCTAACTACTTACATTTCATTTTTAACCCTTTAGGTCTGCCAAAGACTTCATAGCTTTCTTTTTAATAAACCTTACTGCGTATATAAAACCCTGCCTGAATTGCATTTTTGTCAGCTTGTCTCCTTTATATTTCCCTTAGCTCACATCTGTTTAAACCAAGAAAGGAGGCAAAAATTTTGTGGACAGTGGCTTGTAGATTTATCAAGGAAAATCTATTGGAAAACAACATTGACTGTACTTACTAATACACTAACTATCTTCTAATTTTTAACATGGGTGAATATACTGTACCATAAAAACTCCTACTTGATTTGTTTTGTAATGCTTTCTGTGGAAAAATAACATTGTAAATAAGATGAATTAGATTAAAGAATTTGAAAGTTGTAAGTTGACTTAAGTGTTGTTCGTAAAGTACAATTTCTATCATAAAATAGATAGACTATTTAATGGCTATTTTCTTTAAATGTAAACTTCAAACTAAAAATATTAACACAGTATATATGTGTAAAAAATTGGGGCATGTGTCAACATTGAAATTTTATGATTACATGGTATTAGCTTTTTTTGTAAAGCTTGAAGGGAGACTATGACAGCAATTCATATCAAAACTTACAATTTTAACCAAATGTCAACAATGGGATACAGACTCGCAACCATGAGAATTGGTATCAGTTTAGCTATAAACCTGGTTGCTGAACTATTTCTAATTCTCTCTTTTAAAGAGAGCCAAAATCCCTTATAAAAATGGAAAGTTTAAAACATATCACATTGTCTATCTAGGAACATGATCCAAATGTAGGTAGGACTTGGCTTTAGTGAAGTGATGAACAGAAAAGTAAGTAACGAGACGTGTAAATGAACATGTACCTCATTCATCATTCTGTATTGTCCAATATAAGTGTTCTTTTATCAGCATGATTAGAACTGATGTCATCACACTTGGTATATTCATTTGTCACAGGACCTGAACAAGCAAGAGTGCCCTATTAGCAGACATGGCCTGAAATTGTCACTGATAGATGAATGACTTTAGTTAGCCTTTAGCCCACTACACACAGCCACCAGCTGTGTCACTCTGCAAGCACATAATCTAGCTTTTCATACAAATGCAAGTTTAAATGCTGATAAATGGATAACTGATTTGCTTAGAAATGTTATTGCTTCAAATGCAATTAGATTTGGTGGCAGGCATTCTATGAGATGCAAATATTAACAAACAATTGGTAGCTGTTTGTATCACAATCAATTTAATTACGAGTTGCACAATTGAACAAACAAAAAGATTAAAAAGCAACAAAAACTTGTTACTTTAAAGTGACTACAGGTAATAATTCTCTGGTATTTGACTGTGGATTGATTTATAATATGCTGAGTGTTATTACATGTGCAGGTATCAAATTGAAAAGCTTTTATCAGGATTTTGTTTTTCAGTTTCCTGCTTTGAACAGGAAAAAACTGGTAACACTAAAATCCATTGAGCTTGTTTGACATTCAATTTGTATGAGTTTAAATATCAGAATTTCAGGAACAGTTTTATTTATGTAAATTACTTGTAAAAATTCTTGAAACAGAACAATTTATTTTTAGTCTCAATATATGCTGAAATGGACTTACACTGACCAGTCTCATTGCAAATTTTACCATACATTGTATAAGAGATTTGATAAATAGTCATGTGATTTGGTTTATTGTTTCCAGTTTGTGACATATTGTGCAACACCTCTGAGCATCTGCCACTTTGGCGGATGTATTTGCTGAACTGGAGTCATTTACGGTTAAAGGAGAGAATAGAAATTAACAGTGAAATGTGAGTAATAGGTTCATTTTGTATCATTTCCCAAGGGAGAATTTCAGATGTAGACTGAAATGGTCATTGTTAAGCATCCAATATTTAATGGTGCATTACTTAGACATTTCGTCAAATATGTTTCCAAGTGACTTGTGAATAGTCAGTTCTACATTGCCATTATTATATCCTTAATTGATCCTAAACCAATACTACTTTGAATGACTTTCTCATGCAATCTAGTTATTACGTACTCTGCTGGATTTCCAATTATAATATTCGGAATTTTGACTCTATTAATGGCACTGTATTCCACTGCCATCCCTTCATCACTAAGTCAAGAAAGTTGACAGAGGTTTAATAATGCAGTGTTGATGTAACTTGGATTGGATTGGAAATATTAAACATTACAAATAATGTCCATTTTCTATTAATGCATCAGTTCGTCATCAGTGTCCAGCAAGTTTGTGTCTCCTCAATTTCTGGTTATATAGAGTAGGCATTTGAGTATGCCTGTTTATCTGTAATTGAATAACCAAATTTCATTGAATGCTTCGATGCTTGCAAGGAGCTAACACCTTTCTACAATTAAAGGTTCAGTTTGAAGTTTAAAAAGCTGTCCAATAACTTTTCTGTAGTTATACTTGAAGAAATTTCACACAACTTGCCAAAATGCAATGCACATTACATCAATTATTTTTATTTTACAGTTACATAATTAGACAGCACACCATCTGGGATTGGGCCAAGGCAGATCTTAGGAAAATGACACAGAGTTGTGCTGCAGCAATTCATGTTTGCTGTTTCTACTTAAATGTATGCATAGCAATGATTACGACTTAAGATTTATGTACAGCTACAAGATTGTGTGTGAATGAATACTGTCCAGTTGCCTATGTATGCAGCTGCAACAACATTCAAGAGGCTGAATCCTATTCAGGGTAATATAAATTGCTCACTTAATGCCCATAAAACACAGTTCATATTCCATCCTTCAACCACTGGCATACAACACACAGGAGCAACTATCAGTGGTCCATGCATGCAGCCTTCAAGAACCATAGCACTTATGGTGTGGAAACGCCATGACCTTTGAATCATATATTATGCCTGAATTGGAGGTAAGTTTCCAAACTTACATCATTCCAGGAACAAAATCGTAGCATGTTTTACCTAACACCAGTGTTGGCATCAGTATTGCAAGATTTCGCAGTTCAAGAGAAATGCTCAATACACCAGTTTTACCAGAACAAAAAGCGATTGATACTAAAATGTGGGCTGTCACATTCTTAAAAAGCAGTTGACCTTCTTTATCATCCTCCATTCCACCACTGCATGACTATTGTCTCCCCTCCACCCATACAATCACCCTTTTAAAACAATTTCCTTCATGCAAAAATATGAAATGTAATATATATGATCGAGATCTTACTGAGCAAAATATGTTAGTGTATGCATGAGAAGATATCAGGAAAACCCACACAGAAATGTTTTCTATCTCATGGCAAGTGAGTCTAGGCAAATTCATGTAAAAGATCAGGGAAAACAATAAATATAAACATCTGAATGAGGGAAGAATGACCCCAAAAGAAGCAGAAAAGTAGATTGACTTTTTATTTTATGTCAAACAGGAAGAAAAAATATGTTAGTAAGGTACTCTGGAATATAACATTTTTCTAATTTTATCTCTCCAACAAACTTGTCTCACAGAACCTGACAGAAAATATTGAAGGACATCATAATTGATACACCATTTTTTAAATCACTTTCTTAATATAGGGAACCAGGACAGTCAATTTGTACATAGCAAAATACTGCAAATAGTCATAAGATAAAACATCAGATTCTTTTTATTCACTCATGTGTAGGCCTCCTCTAATAGCTCTTGAGAAAATGGTGATGATCTATCTTCTTGAACTACTGCAGTCTTTTGGGTGTAGAGAAACAGAAAGTGTTGTTTTGAAGGGAGTACAAGGATTCTGATGCAACAGCAGTGAAGAAACAGCAATATAGTTCCAAGTCAGGATGGTGTGATCTGAAGGACAACATGCAGTGGTGGTATTCCCATGCAGTTTTAATCCTTCCAGATGGTGGGGATTGCATATTTGATAGGTGCTGTTAAAGGATTCTTGGTGAATTACTGCATTGCACTTTGTAGTTAGTATACATTGCTATCACTTTGGTAAAGGAAATGAATATTTAAGGTTATGGATAGGGTGCCAATCAAGCAGACTGCTTTGTCCGAGATGGCATCAAGCTTCTTAAGTTTTTTTGGAACAACATTCACATAGGAAAGTGGGGAGTATTACATCACACTCATGACCCCTGCATTATAGATAGTGGACAGATTAATTGAATTAGTTGTTGCATAATTCCAAGCCTCTGACCTGTGCTAGTAGCCCCACTACGTATGTGGCAATTTCAGTTCAACTTACTATTAACCCCTAGGATATAGATAGTGGTGGTTAAGAGATGGTAATGCTATTGAATGTCATGGGCCAATTGTTAATTATATGTTGCTGGAGATGAAAGTTGTCCGGCATTTGTATGGTGCAAATGTTACTTGTTACTTACCAGCCCAAGATTGGATGTTCAGTTCTTGCTATCTTTGAACATGGATTCATGTTCGGCCCATGAACAGCTACAAATGTTAATGAATGTTTTACAATCATGAGCAAACATTCCCACTTCTGACATTACGATGGAGGGAAGGCCATTGATGAAGCAGCTAAAAATGGTTGTGCCTAGGATTTGCAATGAGGAACTCCTGCAGAAATGTTCTGGAGCTGATGTGATTCTCCTCTAAAAGGTAGAAGGTATTACTTTAACCAATGCCATACTTGTTACTCCTTGATATCCTACTCAGTTGAATGCTGTCTTGAGGTCAAAAATAGTCACTCTAACCTCATCTCTGAAGTTTAGCTCTTTTGTTCATGTTTGGACCAAGGCCGTAATAAGATCAGGAGCTCAGTGGCTCTGCCTGAAACAAAACTGATGATCAATGAGTTGATTATTCCTTTACTAGTGTTACTGTCAGTTCTGTTGACTACCATTACTTAGCTGTCAATTATAAGTAAACTATGAGGGCAATGGTTGGCTGGTTTGGATTTGTCCTGCTTTTTTATGCACAGAACATAATTGGACAATTTTCCACATTTTTGAGTACGTGGCAGTATTTGACATGTGATGAACAAGAGTTCTGAAGCACAAGTATTCAGTATTATCATTGAAATGTTTTCAGAGCCCATAGCTTTTGCTGTATCCAATGTTTTCAATCATTTCCTGATAAAGTGGAGAGAGTTGAATTAGTTGAAGACTGGCAACTACGGAGTAGGCCAAAATGAATCACCAACTCAGCACTTCAGGCTGTGGATGGATGCAAATACATCAGTCTTGTCTCTTTGTTTAGTGAAGAGGTAAGAAACAGACAGTTTACTAGGAGAAAGCTCCTGCTCTTCTTTGAATAGTGCTGGGTGATCTTTTGCATTTCTTGAGAAAACAGATAAATCAGTTTAACAGCTTATTTGAATGACAGCACCTCCAAATAGATAGCATTCTCTTTTTCGGTTCGAAGGTGTCAGCCTAATGCAGCTCGGAATTGAGACTCCATACTTTTAATACTGAAGTGTGAGTGTGATACTATGGAGCCATATTACTGCTGATTCAGAATAATTGTCAAAAAATGAAAGTCAAGAATGAGGCATTTACTCACCTTGAAAGTCATTACAGTACATGAAAAATATGGATTCTAGAATTGGTGAAATAGTTGTAAAAATATAATATGGCTCAATATGAAAATCAAATGCTGTGAATGTTTCATAATGATCATGTTGCTTTCCATTGTTTTGAACAGTGTTTTCTTTCACATACTTTTATAATGTAGTTATCACTTGATCCTAAAAAGCTCAACAAAATAAGAATAAGGAAGGTTAACATATAAAAATAGCATCAAAGTAAAAACAATTTTAAAAAAAACATGCACTGGACAGGTTACTTCTTATTTTACAAATGCTGGGTGTCTAAATTGGAAAATTTATTACAGATAAAGAAGCTTTTACGTTATTACTAATATACACCAGGGTTTAAACTGACATGAATTTTTATCTTAATTACGGAACAAATCTCTACTCCCATTACTTAATTCAATTTGCATGCATGAGTGGACACCTATTAAAGGTAATCTTACATCTGTCATTCCAGCAGTACCGCGAGCTTAATCATAATGGTGTTGAGAAGCATCTACTCCATCATTGAGAGAAATGCTGTTCTGTGGAAGAGCTGGGAGGGAAAAGGGTTGAAAGCTATCTACCTGTTTCACAAATCATTGACATGAATAACTGTGTGTAGAAGGGTCAGTCTTTCTGGTTTTTTTGTATCCAATAACACATAAATTGAGGATAATACATTATCATTAATGAACAAAATAAGATCATCATGTCTTCACTAGTTCTTGAAAAGTAGTCATGTAAGATATATCATAAATCTGACTAAAATGTAAAGGATTCATTTATACTTTTTGGTTTTTGATGTTGAATTTATTGTCATGTGTACCAAAATATGGTGAAAAGCTTTGTTTACAAGTGGTACAGGCAGATCACAGCAAGAAAAGCATGTACAGATCAAAAAGACTTAGAGGAATATAGATTACATTGCAGGTTTCATTATTTGATGCTAGAGGTCCGTTGAACAGTCTGATAAAGGCTAGAAAGAAGCTGTTCCTGAACCTGCTTGTGCATGTGTTCAGGCTTCTGTATCTTCTGCCTGATGGAAGACAGTACTGCCTCTTGGCTTCCCTCATGGCTTTACAGAAGTCATATCTGGATTTTCTGTATTGGCCCAGGTCACCCAATTTGAATGCTGCATGTCGGGTCTTCAGTAGGTATTGAATTTCCTGGCTCATTGAAGATTTACAGTTGGGGAGCGCTTGGATTGACTTCTTTGGTATATCCATATATACTCGAAGATAGGAGTACAGGAGGTATAATCTAAATCATTTCCTATAAACTGAAATAGAGGGGTAAGAATATATTTTTTTCTTAGTTCCACAACTTCTTGTAGTGAAATAATTTGCTTCAAGAGATAACTTACTTTCACTATGCCAAAATATTGAGCTGAATTTTATTGACCAACCTCGTGCAGGTTACATGGTTAGCGTTAGGGTATCCACTGCTGACCCAACAAACTGATTTTATGGACAGTAGAGAGGATGACTGGGGGGCTGCTCTGCTCCACTCAATTGAGGATCTTTGGAGGGAAATTAATGTCTAACCAAGGTTCACTTTCCACCAACACTCTGATTTAATGAGTGACAGGAGGTCTGCACTCAAATTTGTAGCCTGATAGTTTGATCCTATTGGCTGCTTATCACTGAAAGGTGAGGTATGAGATGTTTTTTTCTTGAGCTCCCTGTGCCAACTGGCACTCAGGCATTAGCTTTGTTTGTCTGTGTCCACCTTCCTTCCTGTCCTGATCAACGTGCTCTCAACATCCTCATCGGAGCTTCCCAACCCATCCTTAATGAGATCCTGGATTTAGATCGTTTGGGTGTTTCCTCTTCCTCCGAGCAGTGGCCACTAATCTGGGAATGTCCATGAGCTGCTGTCATCCAATTGACTGGCAGCACCATAAACTGGGATTACCCCCTCAAGATGGACATTTGCCCTGCCTTATGCTAACTAAAGCCTTGTCACTCAAATAAATCAAGTGGGATGAGCTAGGCAAGCATAGGTGAATGCACCATCAAAATCTATACAGGATTGTGGAGAATCTCTCTTTAGTTTATAATCCAATTTATGTTCATTTGTCCTCAGTTATGAGAGGAGGTTTTAGAATCTGATTCTTAAATTTAGCTGGAAATCTCACTACTCCCAATGTCACTCATGCCAACAGTGATAAGCACTATAAGGGGAGATGGTGACCTAGTGGTTGTGATGATAGACAATTAATTCAGAAATTCAAGTAATGTTCTGGGGATTCGGTTCAAGTGCTGCCATGGCAGACAATTTAGGTAAGGAGACATGTCATCCTTCCTTTTCTGTTCAGCAATAACCTGTGACACCCAGATTGGGTTCCACGAATGCCAGTCAGCTCCTGACCTCATTACAACCTTAGTTCAAGCATGGACAAAAGCGCTGAAATCCAGAGGTGATGTCAGAATGTCAGTTCTTGACATCAAAGCCACATTGGGCTGAGTATAGCATCAAGGAACCCTAGCAAAGCAGGAATTAATGAGAATCTGAGGGAAAATCTCTCCTGTTTGGAAACATATCTGGCATATAGAAAGATAGCTATGGTTGTTGGAGGTCATTCATCTCAGATCCAGGGCATCTCTGCTAGAACGCCTAGGAGTAGCCTGCTAGTCCCAACCATCTTCAATTGTCTCATCAATGACCTTCCCTCCATCATCAGATTAGAAGTGGAGGTGTTTGCTGATGATTGCTCAATGTTTAGCACTGTTCAGGACTCCTCAGATGCTGAAGCAGTCCATGTCCAAGTGCACCAAAATCTGGACACTATCCAGCCTTGGGCTAAAAAGGGGCAAGTAGCAGTCACACTCTAAAAATAGTAGGCAATAACCATCTCCAATAAGATATAATCTAAATGTTGCCCCCTGACATTCAGTAGCATTACCATCACTGATTCCTGAAGGCTATCATTGTCCAGAAACTTAATTGGACAAAATGCTGTGGCTACGAGTGCAGCTTAGAGATTAGGAATATTACAGCAAGTAACTCACCTCCTAACTCCCCAAAGCCTGTCTATCATCTACTGGGCACAATTCAGGAATGTGATGGAATACTCCCTACTTGTTTAGGTAAATGCTGTTCCAAGAAAACTCAAGAAGCTTGACATCATTCAGGACAAAGCAACCACTTGATTGGCACCACATCCACAAAAATACATTCCCTCCACCGCTGATGTGCCATAGCAGCAGCGCATACTATCTACAAGACACGCTGCAAAAATTCACCAAAGATCCTTAGGCAACACCTTTCAAACCTGCGACCACTTCAATCTAGAAGGACAAGGGCAGCAGATACATGGGAACACACCACCTGTATGTTCCCCTCCAAGCCACTCGTCACCCTGACTTAGAAATACATTGTTGTTCCTTTAGGGTCGCTGGGTCGAAAACCTGGAGTCCTTCCCTAACTGAGGGTCTACCTATAGCGCATGGAATGCCAGCAGCCATTTAAGAGGAAGCTCACCATTGTGTTCTCAAGGGCATTTAGGAACAGGCAATAAATGCTGGCGAGCCAGTGACACCTGTATCCCATGAGTGACTTTAAGAAAAAAGAAAACACAGTCTGTAACTTTGAATTCCTGAATGAGTCAAAATGGTTATGAATGTTGCATGCTTGGTTGCTGTGGGAATGAATGAAGATATGAGACTAGATTGGAATACTTACATTTTCACTGACAAAACTATGAAATAACAAGCCGAGCAGTTAAGAGTTGCAACCCCTGTATCAGTGCTGAGAAAAGAATGCTACGAGTTGTATTGCAGTCTGGTTCTCGCTGAGGTATGGAAAATACAGGTGGGAAAGATTTTAGAAGCTATGAAGATTCACTTTGAACCTGTTACTAATGGATAGTTTCTTAGAACAGCAGGTCTTAGAGCCAACCATTGAGCAGATTTTATTTGGCTCAATGTCGTGTAATACAACAAGACTAATGAATGACTTTACAGTTAAGGGACACATAAGAGTAATCAATTTTAAAATCAGCTTGAAAGGCAGAAGATTGGGTTCAAGACTAATATTTCAAACCTAAATAAAGGTCACCATGTGGGCATGAAATCTGAGCTAACTGAAGTGAATTGATACACCAGTCTAGGGGAGAGTTCAATAGAGAGCAATAGCAAACATTCAAGGAATCACTTAGAATACTTGTGAAAGAAATATACCCTGCTGTGAAGAGATATTCTCAAGGGAGGATCCATCTCCTGTGGCTAACTTAAAAAGGTAGGGAAAGCAACAAACTTGAGGAAAAAAGGAAATAACTACACAAAAATGAGTATCAGGTGAGATGATTGCTCAGATTATGCGCCAACTCCTGTCAGCTCTGATTGCTCAGAATATAAAGAGTAGCAAAGAATAACTAAAAACGTTAACCAGTAGAAGAAATTAAAGAATAAGATAAGGCAAACCAGGAATGTAAAAATAGATAGAGATATTTGTACAGGTATCTCAAAAAGGAGCAAAAAAAGCTTGTAAAATGAAGGGTCTAGGCCCGAAACATCAGCTTTTGTGCTCCTGAGATGCTGCTTGGCCTGCTGTGTTCATCCAGCCTCACATTTTATTATCTTGTAAAATGATGTGTTGATTTTCCACTGAGTAAGAATTCTAGATCATAGGAAATTGTGAACGAAATGAACAAATATTTAGCTCTGGTCTTCACTATTAAATGGCATAAAGCAACATGAAGATTTGGGTGGCACCTAGATTGACAGGCTGAGCCTGCAACCCACTCTTTGATGTGTTATTTATATTGCCTACAATCCTCATCCAAATTGCAAATGCACAATAGAAATGAAAAATGGCTAGAGCTACACGTGAAGTAGATGCAGTAATCATTCCTTGTTAACCTCTGACCAGCAGGCTACATTTGTAAGTGATCTAAGTCCCTTCAAGGGGCAATTGGATTAATGAGAGGTTTGCACAATGCATGTTAAAAATATTGATTATTGCAGAATTCTGGATGTGAATTTCATACACTCACCAACTATTGTCACCAAAAATTCCCAGCCACCAACAATCTTGACCATGTCATTGATCATTACAAATTAGTCCTAGTTATGGCTGTGAAGCAGAAGGTAATGCCAGGCATGTTGTAAAGATTCATTTGTGCTCACAAATCATGAATACATTAATGAACATGCCATTGCTGATTACCACACACATTGGACTAGAAAAGGTCCACGACAATATCTTTTATGCAGTGAAGCCTTTCCTGCTGGAGTTGGGCTAGGGAGGAAAAGATCTCATCCTTCCTACTGCACTTACAATCTCCTTCTGTATTTGTGCCACATGGCTTGTGAAGCATTCATCCATTCAGATCTGTTTCATAAAAGATCCACTTAGAAGCCATCCATGTTAGATACCTGCATGCTGCAATGTTTGGAGGTTGATGACTAAATGTTACCTGTGTGAATTACAACTCTGAATGATCACATTACTAAGAAACTACTTTGTTTCTGACATTCCCCATGTAGACCCATTGGTACAGTTACAGCTAGATCCGAGCATAGTAACTGCTGTAGCCTCTAAGGCTACTATACTATGACTATCAACAGATTTTGATAGAGGAATAAATATATTTAGAAGCCCAGGACCAGCAGCAACCTCCAGTGGATATGCAGAAGCCTCCTACAGCAGCATTTCCAAAAAAAAGGCATCCTCTTAAAGCAGAGAAAAGGAGAACAACAGTTGTTTCTCTTTCATAGAATTTCCTCCAGAGAGAGAGAGAGTAATGCTATTGGTTGTAGGTGTCCTGGGACATTGTGACAAAACAGTGTTCTCTGCTGCAGCATTCTAGTTGAAGGGCATTATACTTTGTATGGAGGTAAGGGTCAGAACACCATGCCTTGGGACCCAGCATAAAGACAATGCAACATCTTCTTCCACTGGGGCCAACAAGGGCCATACAATGCCTCTTTAACATGAGTTTGATAGGGTTGCCCATGTCTGGGGGTTTATTGTAACACAAAGCTGACAGGAGTTGGTGCATAATCCTCACATGACTTCCTCTGGATAACAGGAGGACACAATGATGTAGGTAATGGAAGATAAGGATCCATGAGAGTGCAGCATTCTACCATTGTAGGAAATGAGGACATTCATCAGAAGGAACATCATTCTCTTCATTCTACATCACAGTACAGTCAGTTGCCCCAGCCCAGACAGAACTTCTTTGCCAACATTTTCTTTGAAACTGACTTGGGTGAAGTCATTTTTCACTACTATAAATGCATTAATGCTGCAGAGGCAAGAACCTCCTATTTAATCACAACTGCAAATGCAGCTACTGGTTTATTCATTCTTTCTTTCTCATCTTTAATAAAAGCCAATGTTGCAAACTGATGAAAGCCTTGACAATGAAACAAAAATAGAAATTGCTGGAAAAACTCAACAGGTCTGGCAGCATCTGTCAACAGAAATCAGATTTAATGTTTCAATTCGAGTGACTCTTGCTCGGAACAGCCATAGAAATGTCTGATATTACTTGACTCAGTAATCACAAGGTTTTACGCAATATGAATGTTATTGAAAAAAATAGTCATCCTTTAGCCAGGGTTGTGATATAAAATCGTGTTAATGATATCGAGCCTGTTCAACTTTATTATTGTAACTGCACCTAAGATGGCAGTTCACCACATAGTACTGGTGACATATTGACAATGAGCTGCACCTGTATACAATCTTCAGATTTATTTTTTCCTTTTCCTCCTACTACTCAGTGCAGACACAAGGTGTGCAGTTGGAGTGGAGGGGGTTTTGGGCAGATGACCCTGGGGATATTTGTGGCGAGATGACACAGACATGCTATATGCGTCTTGGACAGAAGAAGATTCATTCATCTAGCTAAAGAACCTACCAAGGTTTCAGCATCTGAGCTGGTAGGTTGTGCAAGGGGCAAACTGCCAGGGCTTCCTCTGAAATGTCTGTTGCTCTTTCCTCAGAGGTGAAGGTAGATATGATGTCCTGAGGGGTTAGGATGCTTCTCGTACCCACAGAAGGCAAGAGAGGTTAGGAGTTGTGAAAGGAAATTGAGAGACATGGGCCACGCACAGGCAGACAGGATTAGTTTAGAGTGACATCATGTTCAGCATGGACATGACAGATAGAAGGGCCTGTTCCTGTGCTGTCATGTCTTTTATAAAGATGAGCAGAAGCTTGGGGATGTTAGAAAGCACTTCAAAATGCATCTTACTTGGTTGCTAGGACATGAAGATCACAGGACTACCAGATGAGCAGTCAACGTCCTTTCCACAGAAGTAAGGATTCTTTCCTTGATAACAAAGTGTGGAGCTGGATGAATACAGCAGGTCAAGCAGCATCTCAGGAGCACAAAAGATGACGTTTTGGGCCTAGACCCTTCATCAGAGAGGGGGATGGGGTGAGGGTTCTGGAATAAATAGGGAGCGAGGGGGAGGCAGATCGAAGATGGATAGAGGAGAAGATAGGTGGAGAGGAGGCAGACAAGTTAAAGAGGCAGGGATGGAGCCAGTAGAGGTGAGTGTAGGTGGGGACGTAGGGAGGGGATAGGTCAGTCTGGGGAGGACAGACATGTCAGGAGGTTGGGATGAGGTTAGAAGGTAGGAAATGGAGGTGTGGCTTGAGGTGGGAGAAGGGGATAGGTGAGAGGAAGAACAGGTTTGGGAGGCAGGCACGAGCTGGGCTGGTTTTGGGATGCGGTGGGGGAAGGGGAGATTTTGAAGCTGGTGAAGTCCACATTGATACCATTGGGCTGCAGGGTTTCCAAGCAGAATATGAGTTGCTGTTCCTGCAACCTTCGGGTGTTATCGTTGTGGCACTGCAGGAGGCCCACGATGGACATGTTGTCTAAGGAATGGGAAGGGGAGTTGAATGGTGGGCCATGAGCCTGGTTGGGAAACGTATGCAGTGGCAGAGTTAACAATGAGTCGATAATGGCACTTCCTGCAACAAAATGAAGATGGCCACTAACCATCTTTTCACATTGCTGGGTGCTCCCCTGAACTGTGGACAACACACTGTCTAAAGTGGCAACTTCAGAAAAAGCTGTCAAGGCCTGATGTGGTGTTCGCCTCTGACAGTCTTGCAGAAAGACGACATCATTCCTGTCCACAATCCTTTTCAGTCAGAAAAGCAGGGTAACAGCTTTCATCTATTGGCTACAGCTGTGAAGGCCTTTTGCTGATTTGCAGCATTTGAATCATTGTTGAGTTTAAAATATTGTACTGATGGTGGAAAACCTGGAAGATCCTGGCAGCAGTGAGCACCCCCAGAAGCGAATACCACTAGCCTTTCCTTAACATGAGCCAAACCAAACCCCAAGCCCTGAAATTGAAATCTCCCACTACTGCAACTTACCCTAGACATTCCATCACTTGTCAGGGCTCCTGTCACTCTATGCACTGGCACCCTACTCAACTGGATTCCTGCTCTTCCAGCATCTGAACCTCACAGTTGCTTTATGTACATATTCTTTCACGGGAGCTATCAAAATATCTGTCTGCAATTCTGGACCCTTAGCCAGATTACACAGCTGATAAATGGTACATTTGTCTTCTCCTGCCTATTCTGGATTGTGAGAGAACAATCAGATTTAAAGCATGAAGAAACCCTGATTGGAACGTCCTGTCAGTAATATGGAGTTCTTCCTTAATGTAAAATAAAGGAGCAGAGAAGGAATCTGCATGTGGTTACTCATTATTGGAAAATCAAACCTCACTTTCCAGGTGAAAAGAGATGGACAGCAGTGCAGGAAGGAGGCTAGTGGTCATTTATGCTCCACAATGGCAACAGCTGCCATCTTCTTACTGCTACCTCACCGTCATAAGGCTTGTATTTACTCTAACTCTGCTACTATTTACTTTACCCTTCCCTGTAACAAAGGCTCACGGACTACAACCTCACTATTGCATGCATCATGCCCAGTCAACGGCTTTCATGCACCTCATTCATCCAAAGTATTCACTCTGCCTGTCTTCTGTGATTCCTACGCATTCATCATCTCTCCAGCTCATGCATCACCACCAACTGCTTTTCCATCCATTTCTATCGTAATCAGTTCCTGACTTGATCTCATTGCAGGCCCAGCCCCAGACTGAAGCCTCCCCAGCACCCAGATAAAACTACTCAATCCCTGAACTGATTGCATTTGACCTGCCCGACTGACCATGGCCCAATTCCTGGACTAAAGAGACACATATCCTTGGGGTCTGGGAGAAGCTATCACCTTACTCACCATGGCCAACTCCATTGACTGGAATTGGTTGATTTTGCTGGTCAATTATAGTCTCCCTTCATACCATTAATGACTGCCCCCCAGCGTTGATTTTCACATACAACCATTTGCTTGAAGCACATGCACTGTGTTTTCCATGTAAACTGCTGGTACATGCTGTAGGTCAGAGATTTGCTCAGTAAGATGCAAAACAGTAAGTCATCCGAGATAATAGGAACTGCAGATGCTGGAGAATCCAAGATAATAAAATGTGAGGCTGGATGAACACAGCAGGCCGAGCAGCATCTCAGGAGCACAAAAGCTGACGTTTCGGGCCTAGACCCTTCATCAGAGAGGGGGATGGGGTGAGGGTTCTGCAGTAAATACGGAGAGAGGGGGAGGCAGACTGAAGATGGAGAGAAAAGAAGACAGGTGGAGAGACTATAGGTGGGGAGGTAGGGAGGGGATAGGTCAGTCCAGGGAAGACGGACAGGTCAAGGAGGTGGGATGAGGTTAGTAGGTAGATGGGGGTGCGGCTTGGGGTGGGAGGAAGGGATGGGTGAGAGGAAGAACAGGTTAGGGAGGCAGAGACAGGTTGGACTGGTTTTGGGATGCAGTGGGTGGAGGGGAAGAGCTGGGCTGGTTGTGTGGTGCAGTGGGGGGAGGGGACGAACTGGGCTGGTTTAGGGATGCGGTTGGGGAAGGGGAGATTTTGAAACTGGTGAAGTCCACATTGATACCATTAGGCTGCAGGGTTCCCAGGCGGAATATGAGTTGCTGTTCCTGCAACCTTCGGGTGGCATCATTGTGGCACTGCAGGAGGCCCATGATAAACATGTCATCTAAAGAATGGGAGGGGGAGTGGAAATGGTTTGCGACTGGGAGGTGCAGTTGTTTGTTGCGAACTGAGCGGAGGTGTTCTGCAAAGCGGTCTCCAAGCCTCCGCTTTGTTTCCCCAATGTAGAGGAAGCCACACCGGGTACAGTGGATGCAGTATGCCACATTGGCAGATGTGTAGGTGAACCTCTGCTTAATGTGGAATGTCATCTTGGGGCCTGGGATAGGGGTGAGGGAGGAGGTGTGGGGACAAGTGTAGCATTTCCTGCGGTTGCAGGGGAAGGTGCCGGGTATGGTGGGGTTGGAGGGCAATGTGGAGCGAACAAGGGAGTCACGGAGAGAGTGGTCTCTCCGGAAAGCAGACAAGGGTGGGGATGGAAAAATGTCTTGGGTGGTGGGGTCGGATTGTAGATGGCGGAAGTGTTGGAGGATGATGCGTTGTATCCGGAGGTTGGTGGGGTGGTGTGTGAGAACGAGGGGGATCCTCTTTGGGCGGTTGTGGCGGGGGCGGGGTGTGAGGGATGTGTTGCGGGAAATGCGGGAGACGCGGTCAAGGGCGTTCTCGATCACTGTTGGGGGAAAGTTGTGTCCTTGAAGAACTTGCACATCTGGGATTGGACATAGAGCAGTTTTTCCGCCTCCTTCGCCTCCACGCTTACTTCTTCAACCGGAAACCTAACCCTCCCTCCACAGACCCCTTCACCCGCTTCCAACACAAGTCCTCCTCCTGGACACCACCCCCAGGCCTTCTACCCTCCCTCGACCTCTTCATCTCCAACTGCCGTCGAGACATTAACCGCCTCAACCTCTCCACCGCTCTCACCCACTCAAACATCTCCCCTGCAGAACGGGCAGCCCTCCGCTCCCTCCGCTCCAAACCCAACCTCACCATCAAACCCGCAGACAAGGGTGGCACAGTGGTAGTATGGCGCACTGACCTCTACATTGCCGAAGCCAGACGCCAACTCTCCGACACCACCTCCTACCGCCCCCTCGATCATGACCCCACACCCGAGCACCAAACCATCATCTCCAACACCATTCATGACCTCATCACCTCAGGGGGCCACCTATACTCTCTCCATCTATCTTCTTTTCTCTCCATCTTCGGTCCGCCTCCCCCTTTCTCCCTATTTATTCCAGTTCCCTCTCCCCATCCCCCTCTCTGATGAAGGTTCTAGGCCCGAAACGTCAGCTTTTGTGCTCCTGAGATGCTGCTTGGCCTGCTGTGTTCATCCAGCCTCACAATTTATTATCTTACAGTATGCCATCCACTCACTTAAATGTTCAGTAATCTCCTCTGTGACACCCTGCCTGTCTACCCCTCCACGCTAAGTTGCAATGCAAGCTACACTGGCTGACAGCTTATAACTGAGCATTGAAGAAACTGTGTCCTCTGAAAACAGTATGAGTCACAGACAAGCTGGCAGTTCATAATTCAGTGCTGGTCAGTGAGTGTGCAGTCAGAAAGTAATGTGAACCTGGGGGAGGCAGGCAGCACCTAAGGAAGCACAACGAGAGTGAGCGTTAAGGAAGAAAACAAAGAGCCACAACAGGGGTGGCATGGTTGCTCAGTGGTTAAATCTGCTGCCTTACAACACCAGGGACCAGGGTTCAATTCCACCCTCGGGCAACTGTCAGTGTGGAGTTTGCACATTCTCCCTGTGTCTGCGTGGGTTTCCTCCATGTGTTCAGGTTTCCTCCCACAGTCTAAAGATATGCAGGTTGGGTGGATTGGCCATGCTAAATTGCCTGCTGTGTTCAGATATGTGTAGATTAGGTGGGTCACATGGGGATGGGTTTGGGTGGGATGCTCTTCGGTAAGGCAGTGCGGACTTGAAGGGCGTGTTTCCATGTTATAGGGATTCTGTGACTTTTATGAGTTAGAGCCTGTATAGATGCATGAGATATGTTTGTGACCGACCTACAAAGTCAGGAGGATGCAAGGTACAAGTGCCCTTGAGCTCCAAAGTGTTGTTGGGTTGAAGCAGTGACCTCCCTGGTGAGGGAGCAAGCCAGATGATTTGGTGAGGCAAGTGGTTTGATCTTGTCGACATGTGTGGACGAAGGCTCAAGGATGAGAGTAGCTATGAAGCATGCAGAACATTGTTGTGGAGAAGTGGTTGGATGATGGCTGAGACAAGTATTCAGTGGGTTGAAGCTGCCATGTACCTACCTTTACTTTCATGTTGGGAATTTGTACCAGACTAATTTCTCAGGGAAGAATGGGGAATTGGAAGTGGCCTATAAGTAAGGTGAGTTAGGGAATTTATTGAGATGCAAATACATATAAGTAAGGTATATTATAGATGTTACACAAGACAATTCTCTGACCCAAGTCCTTCTGACTGAGGCTTAGCCTGGGGATTGTGTGAGCCCACAGCTCATCAGTATAGTGTCTTCTTGAAGTCGGGTTGTAAGTGTCAGAAACAGTGTAATGCTGAGCTTCTGAAGTTTCCACTTGAGGTTTGAAGGAAATATCACAAGGAATTTTCTCAATGTTCAGATTCCGATTTTATTGTTGTCTTCAAATTTTCCCACATTTTCTTGCCACTTCTTATGCTACACTAGGGAGGTGCAAATTCCAGCTAATATCACTTGTAATGTTTAATCTGCAGTTGAATCTATAACAGGTTAGTTAAGGTATTAGGAGGCATGTATCATGGAATGAATGTTCTTTGTTCACTGTTGACCTTCTTTTCATGATTCTCACTTGTTGCCAGTTAAATGTAATCTAAGAAAGGAAGTGGGAATACACTTGTAACTTTTACTTGTTGTCATTCCGCGGCTCTGAAAGACTTGTAATGGTACAATATAACTTTCGGCAGAACAAAGGATTCACTCTATTTTTATTTATCTTGGGTAGATAAGGTGCTTTTTGATTGCATAAATAATGAATGGATATTTTCAATTAGCTATGAATGACTGTTCTTGTGCAGTTGCTCATTTGTCTTCAAATAATTAAGATAATTAAAAGAAACAACATTCTTTCAAGCTCTGAATCATACTTCATTCATAACGAATCTGGTATAAATTTGAAATTTAGAATGTGTACTTTACAAGATTAGTGCTCTTTAGATTTAAGATTTAAATGCATTGAAGTTTTAAGAGGTTTGAAAGTGCAAACTGATTATTTCCTGATCCCACAGTGGGTAGGAGGATACTTGTCTTTGTTGTTCAACTATTATCAAAGCATGTTTTCTCAATATCAGCCTTTTGAGATTATTTTAATAATTACTTTACTCCACATTGGTTTCTGAATTAAAGAGGACATAATTATATTGCATTATATTATGCTTTATATGGCTTTATGACCTCAGTGCCACAAAGAAAAGACAAGTGCTCACTGGGGAACTAAAACAGGCACTAGTGCCATACAGCATACATACCATTGTATGTTCTGTTTGCTAAGACCCAATCACTTTCTGTGGGTGACTTTAATGAACAGGTTTTTCATTTTTCAGTTTGGTCCATGGCCAAATGCATGTTGCCATTTGATAGGAAATTCACTGTACACCTGTTCATACCAGCTGGCAACATAACCCATGTCACAAGGATATGTCATTGCAATGTGAGTTCAAAATCCTAACTGTGTCTATGTGACAGTCAGAACAGATAATAAAAGGAACTCTGGGACTAAAAGGGGAGGGTTTTTCAACGCTGTTTCAGAGTCACAGATGTGTGGGGAGTGTGATAAAAGAAAGTACCATCTGAGGGAAAAAGCATGAACAAAAGCAAATGCCATTTGCATGATATAATTATGGACAGCCACTCAGCGCTTTGTAATCATACTCAAAAGGATGTAGCTGAAAAATTAACTTACTGTGGTCTATGAATGCTAAAATAGGTCTTGGGTTCAAAAAAGGTCAATGTGAAGTAGTACTAATTTACTTATTAATTCTGAATTTGCTAACAAATTTAAATACCGCAAAATATCAGCCATATAATAGAACAACGTGAATAAGCTAATTAATTGAAAAATATGCTGTCAGCCAGGATGTACAATTTTTTTCATATTTTCAGGATAAAGAAAAATGAGTTTGGTCTGACATCATGAAATTCTGTCACTTAATTTGTTTGCATTTATCCATTATATTAATTTGATAAGAAAACTTGAAACACAATATAAAAAAGTAAAAATAAAATGACAAACTCTTACGAGGATTAAAGACCCCGTTCCCACACGCAGAATGAATGTGGTTTACAAAATACCATGCAACGACTGCCATAAACATTACATCAGACAGGCAGGAAAGAAACTAGCTATCAGAATACACGAACATCAACTAGCAGCAAAACGGCATGATGCATCTCCTTAATATCTGTACATTCGGAAAATGAAGGCCATCAGTTTAACTGGGACAAAGTACCCATAGTAGACCAAGCCAAACGTGGACATGCTCGGGAATTCCTAGAGGCATGGTTCTCCGCTCATGCTTGAATCAACACACATATAGAATTGGACCCCATATAAACCCATACAGATGAAAACCGGAACTGGCAGTACTCACCATAATGGGCTGGACAGTACAAATTCCAAGCAGAGTAGACTAACATTGCTTCATCGGATGCTCCACTGATGATGTTACCTAGAATGGAGATGAAACAGCTGAACAAAAAGAAGCCAGCTTGGCAAGCAAGTCTACGACCTCATCCACAACCCGAGCTACAGATCTTTGACAATACTTTAAAAGAAATCTTCAGTTACAAAACGATCATAGACGCAGTTAAGTCAAAAGCATTCAATGGCCAAATCAGTTAATTGTAGAGAAAGATGTGTGCAGAAGATGAAAACAATGACCTAGACTTTGTGGTTGTAATGACGGTGAAACTATCAGCATTCATTATTATTCTTGGGTAAAACTGATAGGGAATTTTACCATCTTCGCTTTTACACGCAAATCCAGAGATCCAGAAGCTGTAATTGCTGTTACCCTGATCCTTCACAGGATCTGTAGTCTTCATAAATGCAAGCAACACAGAATTGGTGAATTGACACAAGCCTCAACTTCTGACGTGTTATCTTGCTCAAAGAACCAATGGAAATACTTAACCTCGTTTAAGCAGGTATAAAACAATCTCAGATAATAATGTGTGAAGCTGGATGAACACAGCAGGCCAAGCAGCATCTCAGGAGCACAAAAGCTGACGTTTCGGCCGTCTAGGCCCGAAACGTCAGCTTTTGTGCTCCTGAGATGCTGCTTGGCCTGTTGTGTTCATCCAGCTTCACACTTTATTATCTTGGATTCTCCAGCATCTGCAGTTCCCATTATCAATAAAATAATCTCATTTGACTCAAGATCTTTCTCAATAATTTTGAATAAATTGCACCAATTATTGCCCAAAAGGGAATTGTTTATTCCGTAACTTGCAAATCATCTTAAAAACTCCCAATAGGTCATTCTTTAAACTTAACTATTGTAAAGTGAACTTTTTTTTTCAATCTATCTTTTTTCCTAGTAACAATATGGCACCTCCTCTAAACCCCTTTCTAAGACTGTTGAATATTCTTTGAAGTTCAGAACTGTGGTGATAAGTTGTTATTTGAATGGACATCTGATGAGCTGAGACCAAGTGGGAAATTCCATATCCGATGGAATTCCCCGTCTTTGATTACACAACAAGAAAGCACAGAAAGAAGTCATTTGATCCAAAAAGTTCATGACAGTTTGAGAAGCATCTGGTGTAAAAATAAAAGTATTTTTTTCCTTTTGTTATCCATAGAGAGAAAGAACAATGCCACTAAGAAAATGTGAAGTCCGAAATAAATTAAGCATTGTGATGCTTTCAAGGATCAAATTCTTCAAAATTAAGAATATGTTCATTATACTGATATACAGGAAAAATGTATTTTATGCCCTGTATAAAAGAAGGAAATACCAAATACAGTAAGAATTATTCTGAAGCTATGAACCTCCAACCAAACAAAAAGACTTTTAAAAATGTTACATGGATTCATATGTCATCAAAGGCAACGGTAAGCTGTGAAACAAAAATTCAAGGTATTTCAAAATGAGCCATTATTATCACTTTTTTTAAAGCCTTAAACCATAGCTGCAAAAAACCATATCGCTAAGACCATAGCCTATACATTCACACTCAGTTCTTCAATTATATTGTTCTGGCAGTGTCTTATGTTGGTTTCCTGCTTTATGTCAATAAAGGAGAAATATACACACTCAAAATGTTCAACCGAACAACAATGTATTTATTTCATCCACTGCTAATGCATGAAACTGGTCTACCAAAATGCTGCCAGTGAGGAGAAACTATAATTATGAGGATATTTAAGATAATTAGTGCTTATTATTGAATTAGGGAAATTTAACAGGAGATAAATTCAATGTTTTTAGCGTTGTGAAGGGTTTTTATGGATGTAAACAGAAAGTTTATGTTTCCTTTCATTTGACATGTCCTTGCTGAGGGATTTAAAATTATACTAAAAACATGTAGGAAGATGAGTCAGAGAAATGTTTTAGAGGATGAAAGAACATTTCAGCACAGGGAATTGTTGAGGAAGAGACCACTGTACCTTTTTAAGGGAAAAGGGACAAATATTTGAACTAGTTGAAATTAAGAACCATGTGGAAAGAGCAGGGTATTGAGATTTGTTACGGATTGCTTCAGCAAATAGTTGGCACGGACATCATAGCTCAAATGGTCGTAAATATCTGTAGTTGTATGGTCGTTAGTGTGATTTGGCACAGTGTTGCTTCTTTGAAATTGTTCTTTGTTTCATATGATATGTAACCTACCATTTCTTCAAAGTGATTTTCTTCAACAACAAGTGTGCAAGCCAACAGTAAGATCGCCTGCTGGGATTCTGGTGGCCCTAGACTTCACTGGCCATAAATTCTGAGGATTCTGTCTGTGAATCAACCATGTCTGGCACTGGTATGTCTGACTACTGCTGCTGCCTGTTTTCTATCACCATTTACCATATCTGCTATCCTAGATGCTGGGTAGGAATGGTCATCAGCCCCTTAGGGTAGGCTTTGAGTGCTGATTAGCAAACTTTTCTTCAACAAATCTGCTCATTTAACACCTGCCTGGGCCTTAGTAGTGCTATTTCAGCTGTTTAAATGTCTCCTAATACTAGGTCACAGCTGTTTTAGGATTATTGTTACTTCTGTCCAATTGTCGGGTTTGTCATGCAAGAGTTAAGGAACACGATTTCGCAAAGATAATGAAAACAAGAAGTGACTTGTTTGTAAATCCAAAGTACCTCGCGCTTAACCTGTTAATGGCATATTTAAAACAACAGTCAGGATTCAATACCAGCTATCGTGAGCTACTGGACTAACTAATTTCCTATTGCCTTGTTTGATGATCTTGATCCATGCTACTTCAATGCAGAAAAGTCTTGTTTCCACATTGCTTTTAAAAATGTTTGTATGCTTAAGGAAAAAGAAAGCAATATAGCCTATACAATGATGGCAAATCTGCTGTATTAAAGTTATTGTCACTTTAGAAAACAAAAGTACACCAACAGCACTCAAAGTAACAACCAAGACAACTGGACAAAGTAGAAAGATGTTCAAAAATTTTAAGAACAGGAATTTATCAGAGAGTGTATTCATGAGATTGAACTTCTAGCCTTCTGGCTGCAAAGATCATTCGTTACTTAAGTCATCACCAGAAATTTTCTCTTAACCATTAATTTTTAATATAAACAAGAGTTTGTTATCCAGCCGTCAGAGATAATGGGAACTGCAGATGCTGGAGAATTCCAAGATAATAAAATGTGAGGCTGGATGAACACAGCAGGCCAAGCAGCATCTCAGGAGCACAAAAGCTGACGTTTCAGGCCTAGACCCTTCATCAGAGAGGGGGATGGGGAGAGGGAACTGGAATAAATAGGGAGAGAGGGGGAGGTGGACCGAAGATGGAGAGTAAAGAAGATAGGTGGAGAGAGTATAGGTGGGGAGGTAGGGAGGGGATAGGTCAGTCCAGGTCTGAGAGCTTAAATAATAAGTTGTGATGTTCTTACTTTTGTAAGATGAGGATATGAAAACTTCTCAGGGCTACCTGCAGTTAATTTGACTACAATGAAGTATGAAGAAGGCCCGGGTGCCTCAAATTTTCTCTCCAATCTAGCTGATTATTGTCTTTCTTCCTTATTCTGAATTGGAAACTTGTTTTATTTTGTGAATATCCATCTTGATCGTTTGTTACCTGACATATTTCAATTGTTTTCTCATATTGTATTTTGACATCCTTGACATATTGTATTTAATGCTGACTGTAGTTGTCCAGAGATAAGGTTTAAGCATTTTTAAATTTATTATTTTGTGGGATGTGGGCATTGCTGGAAAAAACAGCAATTGTTGCTCAACCCTAATTGTCCTTCAACTGAGTGGTTTGCCAGTCTATTTCAGAGGGCAGTTAAGAGTCAACCACATTGTTGTGAGTTAGTGACATATGTGGGCTGGAAAAGAATGGCAGATTTCCTTCCAATCAGGTCATGAGTGAACCAAATGAATTTCTTTGCAACAAGTGACAAAATTTAGCATGATCACCATTACTTAGTCTAGCTTTACATTCTGAATCTATTTTAAGTTCCATCAGCTGCTGAGATGAGGGTTGAACCAATGTCCCCAGAATATCAACCGGGATCTCTGGATTAATAGTTCAGTGACAGACAACTATACCACCTTCTTCCCGCAAAACTACAGGTAAACCTTGCAGTGATGGTTTTCTCGCAATGGCATCAAAGTATTATATTATATTATAGTACCATATCATCCAAATTGGTGTGAATCTGGTATTCATACTAGAGATTGAAATTTTACAGCATTATGACTGTATACTTGAATATACCAAAAACAAAGTCCAATACACAATTGGAGAGATAAACTCATCTTTGATGACAGTGTAAAATTGGTGGTAACTAATCATTTAACAGATCAAAACAATTAATGTTCTAATGCAACATGCAAAGAAAATCAACACAGGTATGTAATGGATAGTCATTTCAGTAATGCTCATTGAGCACCCATTGTCCACCATTATGTAGGTCTGCAGATAAAAAAGCATCCAGAAAAGCTCAAAGAAAGAGTGAAAAATATTAACATGCTCCTTTGCAAGTAACAAGAGGACATAACAAAATGCTATCTCCAAAATTTGCCACCGCCACTTATGCTGTACGTAGGAGAAAGGTACGGGGAATATCTTGAAATGTTGAGATGAATTTACATGGTAGAGCTTCATGATGAACTAAACATAAATGTCACAGAACAGCAACAGATCTATGTATGGCAATGTTAGAAAAAGAGGGTTCATGGCAAAGATTGAGAAATGATAGGCTGGCTTTTCCCAGCCCTGAATGGTACGGATCAAGACAAACCAGTCGTGAAAATATGGTGAGATTGGAAAAGTGAGATTTTCATCACCCAGAAAAGAAATGTTCATTTCTGCCACCAAGTTTTGTGCAGTGAGTTGAGAATTTCACCAGTAAGTGGAGTGACCTATTTGTGTTCATTTGTATGTCATTGTATGTCAGTTCAAAGATGTGCAGGCTAGGTGGATTGGCCATGCTAAATTGCCCATTGTGTTCAAGAATGTGTAGGTTAGGTGGGTTATAGACGGATGGGTCTGGGTGAGATGCTCTGAGGAACGTTGTGGGCTTGTAGGGCCGAATGGCCTGTTCCCAAAGTGTAGGATTCTTTGAAATTAATACCTAATCTAACCTCAGTGATATGCAGTTTCCTATTCTCCTATGTGCTGGATAGATGCTAGGTGGTGACAATTCTTGACTTGAAAGTCATAGGATGTACACAGTAACAGAGTTATACCTCACTTATTGTCCTACTGTGTCAAAAAGAAATCCTGGCTCAAGCTTTCTTAACCAGATCATTCAACATTACGAATCAATTCTGCTAATGATTGTGAAGCACATGCAATGCCTTGTGGACTGGAAATATCCACTGTAGTTACCAAAGTTTTAGTAATCTTCTAAGGTTGTAAAGCTTGCACAAGGTGCAGGAACTGCTCACTTCACACTTTGGACCATAAAACATTTACACCATTATTGTATATATAAAGCTGCATTACTTACCTAATATGGGGTTTGGGGCGTGGAAAGAGGTCCACATTATTGCTGCTATATGTACAATCTGCTCTTGTAAGTGCACCAAAAAGCTGAAACAACATACATCTGAATCAGGGCAATTATGTGCAGCATCTATGTATGGGCATCCAACTGGCCTTTTTGTTGGAAGCCTCCATGACCAGTATTTGAAGAAACTGTTCAAATAAGTTTTTGTGTGTGCTGAATGATCATGCTATAGAGGAACTTCTTTGTTTCTGTTATTGTCAACATCAGCTCATCATTCCCAATGGATCCTGGCACTGAAGCTGTGGTCACTCCAGTTCCAATGTAGTAAGGGATGCGAAACAAATGGATGAGAAACACATGCATCCTTAAGCCCAGGTCTAGCATCAACCTTGAGCAGATGTGGAGTCACCTCTACTGCTGAGTTTCCATCTTTTGGTATCCTAATGATGTGCCAAAGATATAGGAGAGCCACCACCACTGAACATCCACAGGAGAGGGGCAGTGCTATCATACTCTGTTCCAAGGTGTAAGTCAGAGTGCCATGTCATACTGTCTAGCATATCTCCAATACAACACCTTCTTCCACTAGGACCAACAAGGGCCAGAGGATAGCCTCCTCCACATCAGGTTTCCATGTTGGTTTTAACTGGGATTTCATACCAGTCCCATCCAAACAGAGAATGCTGTCTGATCCTCAGACTCTCTGTTTCAAACAACCAGAGAACAGACTAAGGTTGTGAGATCAATAATGAGGATCCTTGAGTGCCAAACCGTTGTGTGTCATAGAAACATCGAAAATAGGAGCAAGATTAGGCAAGTTGGCCCTTTCAGCCTACTCCACCTTTTGTTGTTTTTATGACTGATTATCCAACTCATTTGCTTGTTTCCGCTATTACCCCCATTTCCTTTCATTCTTTTAGCTGCAAGTACTATTTCCAACTCCTTTTTAAAATCTTACAATGTTTCAGCCGGCTGTCTTCTGTGGTAGCAAATTCTACAGGCTCACCACTCCAGGTGAAGAAATTTCTCCTCGTCTCAGTCCTAAGTGGTTTATCCCACAGATTTGAACCATGGCCCCTGGTGCTGGAGTAGAAATGCAAAGATTTTCTTTAAAAAGAATAACACCTTCAATATTCTCCAGTATTGCAGCATGGACCAAAGCAATGCAAACATAATTAGAAATTAAAGATTGCAAAAAGATGGAAACATTTACAACATCCAATGGTCCCTCATTCAATTATGACAAATTTTCATGTTGGAATGGGCACTATGGGAAGGAAAGCTAGAGTAACATTAGAATCACAACATCATCTGTCTCTAAGGATGATTAACTTGTCCACTTTCATTCTTGTACATAGAGCTAACGTGGCATTTGTTCACAGAGCTGATGATAGAAACATAGAAGTAATGAATTCCACAGGCTCACTACTGCTTGGGTGGAGAAATTCTCCTCATCTCCATCCTAAATCATTTATACTGCTAGCCCAAATCTTTATACTGTGACCCCCAGTTCTGGACACAGCCACCATCGGGACTATCCTCCCTGCATCTACCCTGTCCAATCCTATTAGAAATTTAGAAGTCTCTATAAGATCACCCCTCATTTTCCTGAACGCCAGTGGAAATAATCCTAATCAAATCAATCTCTCCTCATATGTCAAACCTGCCATACCCAGAATCAGCCTGGTAAACCTTCGCTGCACTCCCTTGAGAGCAAGGCCATCCTTCCTCAGAAAATGATGACAAATTAACATATATTTATAAACGTGATAATGTTTCTGCAATCAAATTTCACAATGCTACCTGTGTGCCATCAGTAGATCTTTAGGCAAGACCGACACCATGCAGGATTAGTAGTGTTGAGGGAATTAGGGTGGATGAGAGGAAATGAGGGAAATGTTGCATACAAGAATGAGAGTAGTAGACCATGAGCCTTGTTGGAGACTGTGTGCAGTAAAACTGTTAGAGTCAGTGTGAGATAGCAGAGAGAAAATGATGCCATTTACTCTTACAGAATGTAGGTGGTTATTAAACTTCTTCTGACATTGATGGATATTTCTATAGACTATGATTGTACACTGTGCTCCCCTTATTCCTACCAATGAACCCAATGTCATTGCGAACAGATTTGGGTTTGAGTCAGTCTACTCAGACATAAATAGCACTGAATGCCAAAGATGAGGTGAAAGCGACTGCCCTTGACATCAAGGCTGAATTTGAGCAAATGTGCCATTAAAGAGATCTAGAAAAGCCAGAATCAATGTTGAATCAGTGTTGATGTTTGGAGACATACCTAGCAGAAAGGAATATTAGTTGTGTGTGAGTATTGGGGGGCATGGTGGGGAGATTCTAGTTGTTGGAGACCAGTACTCTCAGCTCCTGAACATTACACTAGGAGTTTCTCAGAGTTGTGTCATATACCCAAACATCTCCAATAGCTTCATCAATGGCCTTCAATCCAAAATAAGGTCAGAAGTAGGGAAGCCTAGTGATGATTACACAATACTCAGGACAATTGATGACTCCACAGATCCTGAAGTAGTCAGTGGCTACATGCAGCATGACTTGGACAGTAACCACATCTGGGCTTAGAAATGGCAAGTAACATTTCCACCATACAAGTACCAGGCAATGACCAATTTTAACAAGAAAGTTAATACCCGTTGTCCCTGACATTCATTGACATTACCATCAAGAATTCCCCATTATCAACATTCTGGACTGAACTGGACTAGCCATACATGTATTCTTGATTTAATAGCTGGTCAGAGGTGAGGAACCCTTTGGGAAGTAAACCACGTCGTGACTCCCCAAAGTGTGTCAACCATTTACAAAACACAAGTCCAGAGTGTGATGGAATAATCATCATCTGCCTGGATGAATGCAGATCCAGCAACATGCAGGAAGCTTGACACTATCCACAACAAAGCAGCCTGCTTGACTGACACCATGTTCACAAACATTCCTTCCTTCCAGCAGTGATGCACTGTCGCAGAAGTGCGTCTTATCTACAAGATATGCTGCAGAAATTTACCTTAGCTCTTTGCGAAGCACGTTGCAATTCCCAGAGCACTGCCAACTGGAATGACATTGGAACACTACCACTTGCATGTTCCTCTCCAAGCCACTCACCACCCTGTCTTGGAAATATATCCTCATTCCCTTACGGTTGCCTGGTCAAAATCCTGAAATTCCCTCCCTAATAGCATTCTGGGTGCACTCATACCAAATGATTACAGGAATTCAAGTAGGCAGCTGGCCAGCACTTTGTTGAGCACTATTAGGGATGGCCAATAAATACTGGCATCATCAGCAATTTTCATATCTTGAGTCATGGAGTTCAAATGCCCTGGGCTTTATTTCCATCCCATCCTTACTGTGTTTTTTTCCTTTTTTTGTTTTATTTCTGTGCTGTAAGTAAATGAGACCTTTCTACTTAAATCAGAAAAAGATTGTCAATAAAATTAAAATAATGCCATTATTTATTAATCATTTTTTGGATGAAAGTTACTCTTTATTAATTTTGCAAACTTTATTTGTGAGTCAATAGTGGCTGCGCCTAAAATTAGCAAAGACAGAAAATGCATTATGGCAGCTGTTCCATTCGGGGGCCCCAACAGTTCCGACAGAATTACCTCCTGAGCAGACATCACCACTACAAATTTGACACCTGAAAGGGATCACAATTTGGCAACAACTCATGATAGAAGACCATCATAGCAGCATATTGAACGGATACTTCAACTAAAGCTTTGACAGAAGCAAACAGATGTTGTTTTTGTAAATGCTTTGTTTAGGTTGTACAGTAAAAATTATGAACTCCTTTAGCAAACTTGTCCAAATGAATTAGTGTTACTGAAAATTTTGTATTTGAACAAACAATCAGACATTTGTAACTTGTCATTTAAAACCTCCATATATATCAAATGACAAAATATGGAAAAGCATTTTAGCGCATGAAATGAAAAACTAATGGACTATTCCACATGTATCCAATGTTCTTTGATGCTTATACAGTAATTGGTGTTACATAGTATGTTGTATCTTACATATATGTGATGTGGTTTAAAAGAAAAAAATGCCAAAACTTTCAAAATTAAAGATTTATAAATAAATGTTAAATATTTGTGCCTGATTAACAAGTCAAATCAGCACAAATTGTGGTCAATTTTTCACAACCCTTCAATTGGGTAGACTATCCAGTGTATGGGAAGGTCTGTGTCATTTACTTGGCCAGAACTATAAGTTAGAGGAAACTAGTAAAGTAATTGTTTTATTTTTGCTTCTCATATATTTATCAACTGGGGGAAAAGAGTTAGAATTCAGCAGACGCATCACTTTTAGGAGACAATCATAAATCCCTCAAATAGGCACTTTAAAATGGATGCTAGTGAATAGTGACATTCTGGAGCAGTAGTAAGCATGTATTGTTGAGTACCTGTGGATTTAGAGGCAAGAAGTTAGAATTTGGTGTTTGTAAAATGCTAAGGGGAATGTTGTGCATGGCTCTTTTAAAAAACAATATGCTTTTTCTATGCTGAGAGATTTAAAATGGATGTCTGTGAGCAGCAGCTTGAAAGCTTGCAAGTACACAGAGGGTACCCAAATTGAAACATTTGTATCAAAAGGCCAGACAGTTAGTAGGCCAAGCAGCGCTTTCTACCAAGACAAGTTTTTGAATTTAGCCAATTAACTTGAACCAGGCACTTAGATACCAAAAACGGATCAAATTAACGTCAGATGATTTTGACAACATAGGACCATTCCTACTGTACGAAATATTGATATGTCATCAGGGGCATAAAAGAAGGGGGCAGGTGCACAAAGATTGGACAGGTAACTGCCATCTGCCAGATCTAACAGCCCTCAACCCTCAATAAAGAATTGTTGTCTCGCACAATCTCCTCTATGTGTTAGAGAAAGCACCATCTAAAAACAAATGTACCAGTGGCACAACTAGATAACATCCCAGACAAAAGAATCAATGGAGAAGCACAGAAATTTCCAGAAGGCATGTAACATGGCTGTAATTTTGAGAGACTAAATTATATTCTTTTCATTTTATATATGTAGGATATGTATTTATTAGAACAACATACCATTAGGCTTTTGTGTTATTCAGGAATAGGTAATAGTTAGGGGGGATTTATTTGGTTTGTTAATAGTTTAGTTAATTTGTTCCCTGTTAGAGTTAGATAAATAAATTGTTGTTTGTTGACTGCAAAGTGAGTATCAGGGATTTATTTAGTTTAACCACTAGGACTTGCTGAAAAGCAGGTTACACCAATTTTCACATTTCTTTTACAGATTATGAGGTGATATGCTCCTCTTTGGCTGTTTCAGTTTTAGTTCTCAGGGTGAGGGGGTGTCGATTTCCATTTCATTACACATGAATTCTAATATCTCTGTCGGATCCTCAGTTGCAAGGTTGTGATACCCATGGAGCAAATCAACAGAAGAAATGTGCTCTTTTTCTTCTCCTGTGCTAAGTACCGAGAAAACCTTTCTCAGTGACAGTAAAAAACAGTGATAGAAGTAAATGGCACAAATATTTGTCTGATCTGGTTGTAATATTTAGGGAACTGCCCCAGTTACTTAATCAAACAATGAAGTTAATTGGAGCTGGGAAATAAGTAGGAAAGTTACTCTTGGAATTTAATTCCTGACCCACTTGATTCTTCTGGGATGAGAGGGTTAAAATTCCCAATTTGCACCAGCAATTATTTAGTGCATTGAATTGCCAGCCAGCACATCTCCACAAAATACTCAAGAGAGTAATCCACACTGTATAGAGTTATTGCATTTGACGCTGATATTTTATTTCGTCAACCATGGGCAACTTGGATACAGTAGCTCATCCTTACCCTGAGGCAATGACCTCAGTAATAGTGCCTCTCAGGGATGTTTAGACTAGGGTCAGGCAGGTTCTAGACTTCACCATCTCCACCACTTTGGGCAGGTTGAGAGAATAAATGGATATGAGCTTCAATCACAAAACAGTTGTTGTGCAATCTGCTTTAATGATATGTTGGTACATTTTCTAAAAAAAATTAATTGAATGTTTACATGGTGTTTATTTCCCATTCTATTCAACCTGGAGAAGGTGATGGTGCATTCTCTGTTGAACTGCTGCTCTCTATGTGTTGGAAGCACACCCACAGTGCTACTAGCAGGGAAATTCCAGGGCTTTGATACAGCAATTGTGAAGTAAGTGTTATATAGTTATGCATCAGCATAGTTTGTGGGCTGATGTACTAGAAGTTTACAAAAGACAGTAATTACTATATAAACATGCAATTAAGTAAATAAAACAACAAACCTTTTTGAAAGTTTTCTGTGCAGTTCCTGTCATGGCTGTTGAGGATGCAATACTATTTGACCTAAACGTTGACTTGGTCATTGGCAGCATGTTATTTATTATCTGTTAAAGGATTGAGTTGAACATGATTTTAATGAAGGCAACAGGGAGAGTTCAGCTAATTTTTTTTCGGTGAGCTGCTGCTAAAGAAATCCTAAACTTTCCTGTTTATCAAAATCATTCATTGGCATTCTTTCATTCATCAAGATGCATCTCCTCATTCAATTGTATCTCTAAGTTTACCCCTGTAACAGAGACAAGTTTTACAACATTCAGTAAAACCTTACAGTAAAACTCATTGTAGCTTGCTTGACAAGAAACCACTTGATCAACCCAGGTAACAGAATGTTTTCTTGAAGACTTAAATGGCCGAGAGATCTGTAGTTGATTCAGGTGACTTTGACTTATTCTTATGACTTTTGGATTATTTAGCTCTGCCCATAACATACTGATTTCACTGTTTATCATACATGAACCCCAACTAGGTTAATACAGATATACCTGCAGCTCTTCCTGACATGCTTTTCTGCACCATTGAATCATCTGGAATAATGATGGATCTGGGTATTGATCTGAAGAGCTAAAAACAAGTAAACGCAGATTGTACCTCACAGTACACTCCTATCCCCATATACATATCTAAAATTGCACCTCCAGTCCTACCATTGCTGCACACAAAAACCGGTCTTAGTTTGTCACAGCATTAAAAAATATATCTGAAACTGAAGGCCACTGGTTTATGGCTTTCATAAAATAATGGACAGAATTTTGAGCTTGAATCCCCAAAGCACTGATCAAAATCTCTCAATCCAATGAATAAGAAACAAAATTCATCTTAACCAGCCACTTGAAATTAATAACTCCCATGTTCTGTCCTGCTTTACAAAAATATTCCTATGTTTTAAAACAGAAAATGTGACTCATTGGGTGGAACTTAATGGGATCCACAAGAATGGGAATTGCACTGTATAAGGATTTTATTGGGCAGGAGATGAAATTTTATTTTCTCACTGGTGGGATGAAATACAGGAAAAAGTCAGTGACATGTTTCTGGCATGTCGAACTTCACATTCTCCTGTGTCACGTTTCAATATATTTGTATACTATGAACACTCATCAATGTAAAACTTTTTCAATAAAATTTTATCTTCAAGATAAAATTAGCAATGCATGAAAATTAACTTGCACTATCTCGTTTTAGATCTCACACCAGATGTTTGGTATACTTTAAGGGATCCATAATGTCATCACCATATCATGACATGTAGCATAATGATATAAAGCTCTCAACCTTCATGTTACTGACCATTTTTTTTTGCAGCTAGATCCACTGAGAAAACTGTGCTATATTTCTTCTAAATTGCTTGGTTTGAATTCAGGCTCGGAAGTGCCTTAGAATGTAAAGCACGTATATGTAGATAACAGATGCTTTAACAAAAGTTAGTTACATTCTTCAGTACTTTGTGACCCTTATGTTTTGGGAGCTTGGTTTGGAGGTGCAGTGAGGGGGATGTGCAAAGATGATGAAGGTTTACAACAAGAAGTGATAAAAAGTACTGAAAATAGAGTTGGTAAGAACAGTTGCAAATATAATGCAGAACTTCCCTGCTTGTCTTGCATGTTCTCTTATATCCTGCCCTTTCCTGCAGCATTGTCATCAGCTGGTAGGGTCCACCATAGATCAGCACATATAAACACATATATTTCATGTGCCTGCTGTTAGGCCTTTACATTAAAATAAAAACCAAAAGAACTGCAGATGTTGTAAATCAACAACAAAAGTAAAGTTGCTGGAAAAGCTCAGCAGGTCTGGCAGTATCTGTGAAGGAGAAAACAGAGTTAACGTTTCGGGTTCGGTGACCCTTCCTGAGAACTGGTGGTGGCTGGGAAAATGTCAGTTTATGTGCAAAAAATAGGGAGGTGGATGTGGTAGGGAGTAAACGATAGGATAGAGCCCAAAGAGAGAGAAAGACAGTTGGACAGACAAAGGAGTTGTGAACGATCAGGCTGAGACGGTGAATAGTTGTTAATGGGGACTAACAGCAGGGGCTGCGTAATGGCAGACTATGTGGGAACAAAGCCTGGCGTATGCGGTGGGGTGCTGGGACATGGGAGAGTTTAGGTCCTAAAGTTATTGGACTCAATACCGAGTCCGGAGGGCTGTAGGGTCCCCAAGCGGAAAATCTACATTCTGTTCTCAAAAAAGACTCAGAACTACTTGTTGCCTGCCACTTCAATGCCCCACCCTGCTCCCTGGCCAACATCTGTCTTTGGCTTGCTACAGTGTTCCACTGAAGCTCAACACAAGCTGGAGGAACAACACCTCATTTTCTATTCAACCATGACCAGAGATCAAATTTTTCAGAATGAACTTTCACACAAAGCACTGTACAATCAAAATGAATAGAATATTATGCATTATGATCTCAGATATACACTATTGTCATATTTAAACAGTAGCTTTTGATTTTCTTTTCAACTAGTACTGCAGTTCTTATTAAATAATCAAAGTTAATTAATAGGTCTTCTAACTGAACAATTGTACTGATCTTGGCTAATCTGAAACCATGCTGTTCTTATCAACATCAAGTGTGCAATGCAGGTGGAGTTGTATATTTAAAACTCAATGTTGAGGGCTTTGGATTCTTTCATTTCACCTCTGTTTGAAAGGTGGGTGTCACTAAGTGAGAATACTGTGGCTTTAAGAAGTGTACTTGTCCAGGTATTTTTTAAAGAGGGATTTTAAGGTAGAGGTATCAAGGAGTCTACTAGATCTACTCGACCAAACACTGTGAGGCTTTGGGATTTTTTTAAAAGTTGGAACAGTAGATGTAGTCTTAATGAGTGTGCTTAAGCTCTCACAGATGCAAGATGTTTAGTTTTAGTTTTCAGCAATTGTCACTGGGATAGCAGCAGGGCTAGACACGGCAGTAAATCTCTCCTGGCTACTACACCTGCAGCATTTTCTCTTGATGACTGTTTGTTTTTTTTCCTGGGCTGTTGCATGTGAAACAACCTGTTTTCTGAATTTGCCCATTGTGAAGGGTGTGTTTGTGATTTTATTATGTTGGAATAGTTAATTGTTCCAATTCCTCTTTTGTCTCTTTCTTTTGTATTTCTTCTTTAATGGACTAATAAAATATGTTCTACATTAAATCTGGTAGTTTAACTAAATGAATAGTATCTGTAATACAATAACTTACAATTGCCTTTTTGGAAAAAAAGAAGAAAATAGGGTCTAGACTATCCTCTGCATGTTCTGAGAGGTTTGGCCTGATCCATAACTGGCAATGCAGGCACTTATTGTCCATGCCTAGTGGCCCTTGAGCAGGTGTTAATGAGCCACATTCTTGAACTTTGGCTATCCAAATGGGTCTTGTGGTAATTAAATTAGGTGAATACCTCAACTTCACTCAATCTTCTTATTGCCCCTTGTGGAATAAGGGAGTTAGAATGCAAGGGAAGGGAGGGGACTGGTAGTAGGCCGTCACAGATCATCTAACTTACAGTTACAGAGAAGGATGCTGTGGAGATAGTGAGACAAGAAACGCACAAATGGTTGGCAGCAGAATTACAAGTATTTGTAACACCAACATTCTGATGTTATTAGTTTATCAATGGCTGAACTGAGAAGTCAGATTATGGCAATTGTCAAAAGCATTACTTTATTATGACTAAATCATATTCCTTTTGTTATCCAGGGCTTTCACACATGAAACACGCAACACGAGGTGTGTATGAAGATGACTCTATCATAATGCATACAATAATGCTGCAGTTTAAATGCTGATACTTCAGCAGGCCCATAAGGAGAGTTATTTGGGTTTTCACCAAATTTATGGCTCTCAAATGAGCTCCAGCAGTTATGGTGGTAGGGCCAGCTCGCCATTGTCTCCAAGCTCTGATCTTCAGCACAAATGCTGAATTCCAAGGACGATTTTTGGCAAGGACTGTGCTACAGGTGCTTCAGTAATTTCTTCAGGTGCTGATAAATGTGTCATGCGAATTCCCTGCAGTCAAAAAGAAGATGAGTACAATTTGCATGCTAACAATTTGGTTGTATCGGGAATCTTGTGAATTTCTGCAGGAAAAAGAAATCTGCCTCCAAAAGACTCGAAGAAAGGCTTTTGAAAATTTCCAATATGCCATTAGCACAGGCTTGCTGACTTTGAATACTAACCATCTGCTATGTTAAGCAGAATGTCAAATACTTTACTCCTGATCTTACAAAATGTCACTGTTCTTCACCATTCCTAAAAGCAGAACAGTAGGAAGGATGTGATGTTGATATAAATGATCAAAGGGGATTTAGAAAAAGGGGGACTCTACACAGCTCACATATTGCTCATACTCCCTCCCCAGTCACAAGAAATGACGTGCTACTGCACGTCCAAGGACTCTACTGCTGTACAAGATGTCAAAAGTTTAGGCCTTAGGCAGCTCAATACTCAAGTCAGGGATTTGAGCAATCTGTCCTTATCTCTGCTGAAGCCACATGGGATATGCATTTTGAAGCAGCAGGAAACTTCGGGGAAACATTTTGTCATTCACCAAGTGTGTGCAGACAGGCATTTGAAAAATGTGTTATTAAAGTTCTTTAATTACACAAAGTTTATATGTTAGGAGCACTTCTAAAACTTTAGAAATTCTGACAATAATAATTATATTACTTAATGATGAACACCAATACAGGGTGGGACCCATTGCATGAAAAAGTGGGAATATAAATATTTAGTATAAAGGCAGGTGGAGTGGAGTGGAGTGGTGATAATAAAGTGTGGAGCTGGATGAACACAGCAGAAAAGCTGACATTTCGGGTCTAGACCCTTGGAATTGGCATATGGGATTGACCCAGAAGATTTCACTTCAACACGGCTTCCTGTGTGAGTCATCACTGGCTGAAATTTTGAGCTGTTAAGATAGCCATGGTGTATCAGCTATACATAGTTGAGCTGGCAATGGGGGCCTCTTAAAATACTTTGGCCTTTTGTCCTCTACCTCCTGTTTTGGCAGTCTTCTCTTCATCTGAAGATGAGCAATGACCATTTTTATCCTTTTCCTCCACCTGCAGTCCCCTTTACTGTGCAATGTGTTACAAGAAACAACACACCGATATTTTGAACAACCTGACTGAGAAGTCGATCCAAATCTGTACAGGAAGTTAATGTTAATCTGCAACTTTCCAATGGTCTTTGCAGTGAAACACTTGCTGATCACATGATCACAGAGGTTACTTACAGGTGCCATGAGCTGAGGTTGATGCAGGAATCCTTGTCTTCTATGAGTCAGTCCTTATTGCTGTTTCCTGAAAATAAAAGGAAAAAGGTCTTCTTGAGCAAAAATTGGATATCACACCACCTCCTGCCACTTATTGAGAACAGTGCATCAAAAGGAGAATGCTGCCATGAATATAGACCCAAACATACTAACCATCAGGGTTTAACCGAATCCTGTAACTGTTTAGCAAACAGTCACTGAGTGCTGTATGTAGTTGCTAGATGCTAAGTTTCAAGTAGGAACCCTCAAGCAGCTGGTGATGGTGATAAGGCACTGTGCTGAGCGTGAAAATGCCCTTTGGGCTTCACAATGTCCTTGGCACACTCATGGTAGCATTCCATCCACACTTCACTTCGGTTCTGATGAAGAGTCATTTAGACTTGAAATGTTAGCTTGTTCTCTCTCCATGGATGCTGTCTGACCCACTGTGCTCTCCAGCATTGTTGTTTTCAGGGAAATGCATGTGTTCATTGATCTGGCTGGTTACAAACTGAGGTTCATGCAAGGCTATGTACAGTTGGACTGTCTAATCCATGATTTATTATAGGAATGGTTTGGAAAGGATGTATGAGGTGTGATACTTCTCAGAGTATCACAAGGAGTTGGGTTCCAGTATGTGAAGACTCCTATTGCATCCTAAAGCAGAAATTTGTCTCCTCATCTGTCCTTGGCTACCCAGATTTACATTTTCCTTTCATATTGGAAGCTAGCACCAGTTTTCTTGCCTACGTATTGTCACAGGTCAAAATTAAACAAGAACAATGGCTACCATTATTCGGCTGAGTATCATCATTTTATGTGAGTGAGTTCTAAAAATCAGATCCAGACAAGTACAGCACTGTGTAGTTTCACCTTTGTCATTGAGCTTAAATGAGGATCTCAGAAAAATTCAGCTGAACCATTACTGGAAGTCTGAACATCCACCAATCTGGGTGCTAGCTGATGGAGTCCAAACCAGAGATAAAAAGTGATGAGGTTCTTGAAGAGAATAAGGGATGAGGATGCAAACCTCGATTGGTTAGTTTGTGACAATGCGAAAAAGAGAGAAGTGAAACCACTCATCATCCCTGATAACTGCAAGTGTTAGCAGCAGTTCATGATCAAGTACGACAATAAGCAACAGAAAAGATGGCTGCCCTTACCAGAGCATGGTGTTAATGGCCCAGATTGGCTGCTGACATTGATAACTGCAGTTGTAATTATATGATATATACTTTAGCCAAAGCCAGGAAACAGTTTCAACTCAGCAAGGGATCACTGGTCGCTATGAGAACTCTTGAAGTTGTTGCAATAGGTTTTACAGCCCTTAATGCCAGTACTAATGAGACTGAAGATTTTCACATATTCATGGACTTCTTCAAGTTCATTTGCACTATTCCCACCCATGACCAAAAGATTTTAACCATACCCAAAACATTAGTATATGCTTTGTTTGCCCATTCCAGGAGGGTTCACTATGATCAGTGATGTAACTTTGAGAGCAAGATCCTTCAGGATATTTAAAAGCTCCATAACATTGCCAAGAGCTGCACCACCCTCTATCAACCAGAGGATAACGGACTGTGCAAATGATTCAACTCTATGCTGCAAGGCCATCTATACATTTTGCCTCCTGAGTATCAACAAAGGTGGCCTGAGCGCTTCCCAGAATTTTTCTGCTTACAACAGCATCCACAGGCTATCTCCACACTATCTCTTCTTTGGACGAGACCCAGTCATTCCTGTGGACCATCTCCTCAGGTTTACCACACCTTCTGAGGGGGATGGCTAGACCAATGAGTGGGCAGCTAAGCATCACACAAGGCTAAGCCAGGTTCTCCAGAGGGCATCCAAGAGGATTGAAGGAGAAGCACTGAGAATAAAAACATTAAAAATCAAGGCTGACAGGGCCCACCTTGCAATCAGCTCAAGAGCATTCCTCTGAAATTGGAAATCAATGGTCAGAGTAAGATACAGGATTTCTGGAGCTGTGAACCCCACTGGGTAGTCATGCAGGTAGGCACAGTTGTTCATACCTATGCTTCTGAGCCAATAGCTAGGAGACAGTCTCAGAAAATGGTTCACACAGGCAAGGCATTTGTTTGAGGTTAAAGGTTTGTGTGGATGATGTGTAGGCAAGAAAGTCTCTCAATGGTTATTGTGGACCCTGAAGTGTCAGTGCATGATGGCACCAGTGACAGTGAGTTCGACAGCAATGTGGAATACTCAAGTTCCCTAGGAGGTGTAAATCCAGGAGGCCTTTTCAGTACAGGAAGGCCGAGTCTCAACATAGAACAGGAGTGATCTGCCAGAAGGCAGAAGCTAACCAACAAGTCCTGCCAGTTACATGGCTCCTGGAGACCTGACTGACATAGACACCTGACATGGATGATCTGTCACAGAGTCTGGATCCCTTGGGAGGTACCAGTACAGATAAAAGATGGAGAAGGTCCTCTCGGTTAATTGCTGGAAATGACCCCAACTCCTACCATTTGCCCAAAACGATGTTCCAAAAAAAAATGCTCCCTCTAATATGGATCCAAACATTCCAGCTGTCAGGGTGCGATTGAACCCCGTAACTGCTTAGCAAACAGTCATTGTGTGATAACAAGGTGTAGAGCTGGATGAACACAACAAGCCAGGCAGCATCGGAGGAGCAGGAAACCTGATGTTTGTGTCTGGATTGTGTGCTGTGTGTAATTGTCAGGATGGTAAATTCTCAAGCAGAGGCCTTTGAACAGCAGACAATGGTGGTGACCAGCAGCGCTGAGTCTGGCACATCGAGCAGTTGTGCTGGGACCTCTGTCAGCAAATGGCAACAGTGAAGTAGGTCACCAGGCAGGATAGCTGGAGGAGTCAAATGGGCCCTGTCTAGAGGAAAGGGTGTCTTTGGGGGAAGGGAACCTCCTCGCGAGGAGAATCATTTAAGCAAAGTTTTGCTGAATTAAATATAATCCATAGGATTAATGCTGTGTTAATATTGTGTCCTTCTTGTTTCATCCTAATTTCCTTTCATGCTTGTAATGATATGTTGCAAAACTCAGAAATCCTTGCTTCATGATCTTTGGGTTATCCTTGTGCTTGAATCTCATGTTATAGTTGGGTTGTCTTATTTTGTAAGCATTATGACAGAAAACTTCCATGCCTCTGCATGAACATTTTTTTTGAAGTTACAGACTGCTGCTGTTTAGCATAATTATACCACTATTTTTGATGAAAACTTGTGGTTGTGATCATGGTGCTTGGATTGTCAAGTTTGTGCAATTAGTGGCCCCAAGCATCTGTGGTACATCAGCCAGAGAGGCAAGTACTACTGTCAACTCATTCCAGTTACTTTCATCCAGTAGAAATTCATATAACTCCCAGCCTTGTAAATAATCTGTCATATGTCCTACACATTTTTCTGCAGAAGTCCAATAATGCCTTAGAAGAATGCAGAGGGAAAGAAAAGAGGCAGGTCAATGGTTAACTTTACATCCACTGTTAATAAATACATGCCAGGCCTAGTAACTGGTCTTCTTCCAGGAGGCAGGAGATGTCCGCCTTCCTGAGGGAGCAAACTCAGCCTGCAGAATTTAACTATCATTCTACTGCCGAACCACCAACCAGTTTTTGCCTGTTAAAATTCCCTCTCCTATTACAGTCACTAAAATATTTTGTGACAACAAATCAGCTCATGTCAATCCAGTGTGAGACCAGAATATGTTATTTTTGGCTGAACTGATTTCAAGAAATGTGTATGTCTTTAGGCTCTGTCTTTCATCATCCAGTTTTATCTTCACAATATCCAGGCATGGCCTATGTCCCTACAAACTGCCTTTTGGGTTGCTGCACCAAGGCAGAATGTACACTTCAATTTTACTCCTGAGATCTCTCAAACAACTTTTTTCTTTTCTGCTTTCAGTGCTACTAAAATACTATTTTATGAGTTCCAACTTCATTCAGCGTTGATTGGGGCTGACAGTATGGTTTTAATTGTGTGAGAACATGGGAATTACACTATTATTTTTGCAAAGCTCGAGGTTGAAGATCTCTTTCTCCTTTGAACTTATTCTGTGAACAATAATTTTGTGTTAGTAGTACAAATTATAATAATTATTTTTATCTTTACTAATTAGAAATATTAGCAACGTTGTAGATGCTGTCAGAAAGCAGCCAGGATGTCTAGACTTGAGATGTCGTGAATATAAATTGTACATCAGCATTCAAGTTGGTCTAAATTTATTCTTGCAATGACAGTCACCTCTATTTTACTCAAAGATACTATCTCAATTTTCAAAACCCAAATCCCTGTGGCTAAGAGTCTATGAACCCATGGCAGGTACAGCACCAATTAACAGTCTATAACAATATCCAGCTCTCCCTCCTGAGGCTATCCAGAAATCACAATATTGAGACAACTGTACCATTCATCTTAAACAAATGTATTTTGTTTGACCAATATTTCTCCATTTCTGTTGTAACAAATTTGAATCTTCATTAAAACTATTTACATTTTCATTTATTTCGATAAAAAATATTATTGAAGACCAAAAATGGAAAAGGTTCTGAATTATTATAGAGCAAAGAAAAGAAAAGCTAAACAAAGGTCATCAGATTTACTTTAAATGAGTGCTCAGGTATTTCAAAGGACAAAATATTTTTGGGAAATTGCATTGGCCTCTGGCACAAATGTTAGAACACAATTAATTGTCCTGCAAACTATTCCTGCCTCTGTTGCAGTTGAAAGGTAGAAGAAAACTGTGCAACAGAATTGTTTTTGCTAAACTATAATTGAGCCATATCTCATTGTAATTATTGTAATTCTGTTTTCATGTATAATTCTGTGATGTTGAACAAAGCCTGTACAATGTACATGCTACAGGGGCAGAGAATGAGTCCTCTCTATCTATCTAATCAGCAGAGCAGGCAGGAAGATATCTTGATTCTTGCTGAAAAAAAACATATAAAGCTTTCTAGCATAGCTACCAAAATTGTACTCATCAATTTTAATGAATACCCAACATTTCTAATAGAATGACACTGATGGTTGTTCTCCAACATGTTACAACTTGGATATTATGCATTTTTCTCACAAGTGTTTGTGATTTATTTTAAAGTGATTTTGGAAAAGGTACCTAGATATTTGAAGCAAAGGGAGAGAATATGGCTATGTGTGATCGAACAAACAGAGAACTGGGATTGGTTTTGGATTGTTTTAGCTAAGGGCCAGCAATGGGCCAAATGTCCTCCTGTGTATTGCAAGCCTTTATGTTTCCTTTGCCCATTGGGTCACTGAGAAGACATGCACCGCATAATTCACACACTTCAACTAATAACACCACAAGTGAAATACCAATACAAAAAATATATAAGTCCTTAAAAGCTACAGTCAAAGGGGCCAGGGCAAATTGCATTGATCTAAGAATACACAGAACCACAGATTATAGGATCCATCTGAGAGAAGTATTCCTGCACAAGCATAATATGAAAAATGTTGACTGAGTCAGTCCAGATCAGTAGCCACACACATTCACCTCCGCCTGGCTAGTTGCACATGATGAAGTAGCAGAAGGGCAGTGGCTGGATGCATTTAGCTTCCTTTCATCTTGGAAACAGAATAATGTACAGTGCAGATATAATCTAAAGCTATCACAAAAATTGACTAAAAATAGAGGTTGAAAATACCCCCAAAGAAAATAAACCACATAAGATATAAGTGTAGTGACTGTGCACTAACAGAGCTATTGGAGCAAACAGTGAAGATTTCCTCAAAAGCTGCATGTAAAGGTCAATGAGAAAACTGCTATGAGGAAATAAAATTCTGTTTTATGAAGGCTCAAAACAAAATAACTTGTTGCGCTAAAGTTCAAGGGTCATTTCTACATTAACTGTGATACATGATGGTGTCCCTAATTGAAATGTTTCTCAAACATATTAATCTATTATTTAGGAAAGCTCCTTGTTGTATTTTTCAGAAAGTACTTGTCTCGGTTATCAAGTTAATAAACAGCCACAAATGCTAAAATCACATCTGGTTTACTTCTATGTTATAATTCTGTTGATTACACTTAGACCAAGATTTCAGGTTACGCACAGTACTGTTTAGTATCTTTATGAGCCTATATTGACAGTAGGATAGTCGTCTATCATATGCAGTGTACATTGTTTTAAGTGTTCCCAGCAGTTTCTGGCTGCTGCCTTTCCAGTACTAACCTTCCCGTTCAGCAGCTAAATACATTTCAGTCTAAAATTCCACTAAGTGGAAAATAAATGAAGCATCTTGGCATGTAAGACTTTACCTTCCCCATAGTTTTGGATTCTCACATGGGTCGGCAGGCATGCTTGTGCCATTTTCGCATGTCCATAAATATCAAAGCCAATTACGTTTTGGAGACCGATGCAAAAATGAGTAATTCAATTCAATTGTTGTACGTATTATGGCGAGGCGATAGACCATTGGTATTAGCCCTGGACTGTTATTCCAGAGATACAGGTAATGTTGTGGGGACCCAAGTTCCTGCTACAGCAGATGGCGGAATTTGAATTCAATAAATATCTGGAATTGAGAGTCTAATGATGACCATGAAACCGTTTCAATTGTCGGAAAGACCATATGGTTCACAAGCGTCCTTTAGCATAGGGAACTGCCATCCTCACTTGGTCTGGCATACATCTGACATCAGACAGACAGCAATGTTGTTGATTCTTAACTGCCCTCTGGGATGGGCAATAAGTGCAGGCCTGGTTAGCAATGATCTCATCCTGTGAATGAATACAAAAAGGAACTAAAAACTGTTCAGTGGAAATTTTTGCTTAGATTGCTCAATTTCTGAAAGACTTTACAGGGTTTCTTTTGAAAACCTAGCAACTTAGTGGAATGTTCAAATTTGTCCAATATGGTCACATAAAATTTTGTGAGGATATAATTCCATATTTACTAAATATTTTATTATTTCCTGACATGATCTAGGCAATGGACAGAAACCAGCTATTAATGCTCCATTTAGGATCAAAGTGGTTCTTGATTTGATCTGACAACATAGCTGTCAATTTAAAATGAGGAGATGATGACATAATTAAAGCTTAGATTCGACCCTTGAATATGACTTCATTCCATAATGGGAACCTATAAGTTACCTCACAAATGAATTCTGATTGTTCTTCTCTAAGTGTGAAACACCTTTAATTCATGACCATTGGGTGGATACATTTGGGTGAAACATTGCCCGTCAAATGTTTTGAGTGAAATAATTTATTGAACCATGGGCACACAACTCTAGCTGAATGCAGTATTGTGCCATGTTTGCTTTACTTTTTTTTAATAACTTGACAGGAGTGAGCCATTCGGACTCAAACCTATTCCACCATTCCAGGAGATCATGGCAGATCTGTGGCCTAATACCATATATCTGTATTTGGAAAATATCCCTTAATAATTTTTCTTTGCAAGTATTTAGGGTGGCATGGTGGCACAGTGTAAAGCACTGCTGCCTCATTGTGCCAGGGATCTGTGTTCAGTTCCAGCCTTGAGTGGCTGTGTGGCATTTTAACATTCTCCCCTCATATGTTCAGTTTTCTGCTGGCTGTTCTGGTTTTCCTCCCACAGTCCAGAGACATGCAGGTTATGTGGATTCACTGTGTTAAATTCCCCCATAATGCCCAAGGCTGTCTATTGGGTGGACTAATATGGGGATTGTATGGGTTGCTCTTCAAAGGGTTGGTGCAGTCTCGATGGATTGAATGGCCTCTGTCTGCACTGTAGAGATTGTATCCAGTTATCTATTTCAGATTTAAAATTAACAACTGATCTGGCATCCATTACTGTTTGTGAAAGACAGTTCCAAACATTTCCCGCATTTTGTATGTACAAGAGCTTTGGAGCTTCTCTCCTGAAGTGATGACCCTAATTCTGAGATTACACTCATAGTTCTAGATGTGGACCACACATTTACAATTTGTTTATGGCATCTAAGTCATCATCATATGATCTGACACAATTTTCTTCTTTTTCTCTCACGCAATTGCTTTCTCACTCTCGCTCGGTCTCTCTTGCATCTACAATCCAGGTAAGCCTCAAACTTGTGGAGCTCCTGCAAACTTATACTTAATACAATATAGATACTTTTTTAAACAACATCTGCACTCCCCATTTTTTGAAGAAGATATTGACATGTGGCAACAACGACAGTGATTGTTCAAGGCAAAATCTGTTTTTGTCACGGGCATGTTGACTGCATGCACAAATTTAAAAGTTACATTACAATTTAAATATATGTGCAAAATGGTGTCAGTATGTGATCTACTACACCTCTAGCTCTTAAAATTGGCAATGTGAATGATGTAGAAAAGTGAAAGACAATCAAGTGAAACTGGAAAGACAACAAAGTGTAGAGCTCTTGAACATAGCAGGCCAAGCAGATTTTTTTTCTGATGAAGACCCTAGGCCCGAAATGCCAGCTTTTGTGCTCCTAAGATGTTGCTTGGCCTGCTGTGTTCATCCAGCTCCACACTTTGTTATCTTGGATTCTCCGGCATCTGCAGTTCCTATTATCTCAGAAACTGAAAGATTACTCCTTTGTGTTGGAGTTCAACTAGGTGACAACATCTCTGACAGTAATCAGAGAAGAAATGTCCAATGTCCACTCTGCATAGTCAGATTATAGCATGGATGGACACAGAAGCAAGATAGTATTGGTTCTGACAAAATTCTCTCAGTATTGTCAACCAGACAAGAATGTTCCTTTCTTGAGAAATATTTGAATTTAACAGAAGATTGTGACAAATTGATGAAAGTAAAATTGCTATATGCAGCACTCTATAAATTTGCTGAAGGCTGTGATTTCCACTTCATAATCTCAGAGCGACATTATGAGGCCAGCCTGTGTGTAAAACTGTAGATATGAAAGTGTGATGTAGACAGCTTTGAAAGAATAATCTAACCTTGTTGAAGATAGATGAGATTTGTCACACATCTGAAGGCACAGCAGTGCAATTCAGAAGTACAGGGGAATTGAATGGATAGAACATAAACACTGCACTGAAAGCCAAAATAAACCCCACAAGACCAACGTTTTAGGAACTTCAGAGAATCTCCAAAGACTTGTGAGATTGGGAACTTCAGGAAGAAACACATGATGCATGAAAGAGAACTATGATCTGGCTTTGGCAAGCAATTTGTTGTACAGAAAAATGTCATGGATGAGAATTACCTAAGCAAAGAAATACAGTTTGAGAAACGAAAACAGAAATTGCTCCAAGCTCAGCAGATCTGGCAGCATCTGTGGAGAGAAATCAGAGTTAACGTTTTGGGTTCTGGCAACCTGTCCTCAACGACAATTTAAACACTTGATGAAGAAGCAAGGACAAACAAGAAGCGTGTTACTGATATGATCAGATATAATTTTGGGGATGACTGAAATGTGTTGCACATAAGCTGAAGCCAGGGAACTACTGTTCAAAGTGATGAAATTATGTTTTACTTACACCAAAAAGCAACATGAGATTTGGTATTTACAATGTTTGAGTGATTTAAGACCAACATGCTCTGGAAGAAGAACTGCAAGGGATAAATGTAATTTTGTGACATTTGGCTTTGGAATAACATTGCACTCGAAGCAATACTTTGAAGTTACAATGAACATCTAAAAGCTTTCCTGCATCAATGTGATGAGAATGGAATGGGAATAAATTACATGCAAAAGCAAGCCTCATAGGCAAGACATTTACATAGACAGCTCACTACAGGAAGAGGGCTTTGTGTTGCTTCAACCAAAGTGAGAGTTAATTGGAAATGCCATCAGCAAACATTGTTTCAGTGATCCAGTAACTGTTTGGACGCGCTAAAATATCTGAGCAAGCTTCTCCCACGTCAGACAGACAAAGCCAAACTGTTTGGGATGAGGATGCTTAATTGCAGAAATTGTAGTGTGTGAGTCTGCGCAGATTCAAATAATTGGTGATATAACAACTTCACTTGTCATGGAAGTAGCGGCCAGGTGAGACATTGATTCCAATAGACAGACATAGCAAAGCATACTTGTCAGAGGCTAATGTGTTTACATGTGAGCAGGAAGAAACTGGTCATCACAAATCAAATCCAGTTGGAGTTTTTTACTGGCAGCAACTTAATCATGCTGCAGTGGATGACCCAGTTCAGAAACATATTACTATTCTGCAAGGTTGGCTTGGAATTAATTCAGAAATACCTAGCTGTCTCCAGGCCTATGTTCACTTTTAAGCTAACTATAAATGTTCTAGAGAACTTGATATTCAAAGGACAATTATTCATAATATGAAAATATTAATTTAGGTAGCTTGTTCAACACACAGTGGAAGAGAATGTTGACTCTGTCAAGACCACAACTGTGTCTATTGAGCCAGAATATCAACAAATAACACAACTTGAAATATTTACTAAGAGATGGAGAATTAAACATATGATGTCATTAGCTCACAGTCTCTGTTCCAATCATTAGACCATGAAAGCAAGCAAAACCATCAAACAATGTTTATAGCAACAAAAGTGTCTTTTTTCATTTGTTAACTCTATCAGATTAGTACAATACATCAAGTGAAGGTGCCGGTGCAAGCCCTACACAGAGTTACACAATTTCTGATAGTGAGAACCCTGGTAGCCTATACTTAGCTTTAGATTACTAAGGTGAGGGAAGGGATCAACAAGAAATATAAACGAACCTAAATATATCCAACAAGAGAAGAAAAACACAGGAAATAATAAAGCTAGGCAGAACATCAGTGTCTAGAGAAAAGAGCAGGCATCAAAAATGAGTTTAAAAATAACATTAAAACGTATCAAAAATGAGTTAATATGTCCGCATGGCATTACATATGGTGTCTGCACTGAAATATGGGAGATTGAGGCAATCATGTTTTGGGAAGAACCAAACATAATAGGGGTATAGACACAGTGATAAATAATGCAGAAAAGAAAATGTATTTTTAAAACATATAGAGGGAAGAAGGGGGAGATTCAATAGCTATGCTAATCAGTATTAATATAGTGATAATAAGAAAAGGGACACAGTTAACAGAAAGACAGAAGTAGGTTTGATAGGGATAGAAATAAAAGATAAACTACAGATAAAAGATAATACATTGTGAAGTGATGCATTTTTGGAGGACTAAGAAGGCAAGGGATTACATGATGAAAGGTAGGACTCTGGGTAGTAATGATAATCAAACAGACCTTGGCATATTTGTACTTAGATCTTTGAAGATAACAGGATAGGTCGATAGCGTAGTTAACGGCAGAGGCGATTCATCAGTATGTTGCCAAGGTTGGTGCATTTCAGCTATGAAGAGGGGCTAGATAAACAATGGTTGTTTTCTTGCAGCAGGGAGGGCTGAGGGGGCAACTGATTGATACTTATAAATTTATGAGGGACAAAAATAGGGTCAATCAAAATAAACTTTTTGCCTTAATAGATTCGGTAATTACAGGGAGGCATACATTTATGGTAAGGGGTAGGTATTTTGAGGAGATTTAAGGAGAATTCTTTTGACCCACATTGCTCCACAGAAATCCAGCTCCACATCTTGTTATCTCAGATAGATAGGCGTTTGATGACTGGCATGGACATGATTGGTCAAGGGGCCTTTTTACATGCTGTAATACTGAATGAGTCTATAGCTGTGATGCTGTAACAATGAGCCCAGCACACTCATAGGTATGGTTCACAGGCCAAGTAACAGTGGAAGGGAGGTGGAAGAAGAAATATGCAGACAAATTAAGGAATTCAAGAAGAAATGCAGCATAATAATCATCAACACTTTTAACTACACTATTAATTGGACAGAAGGAATAAATAAAGATAACAAGTGAATTGAATTTCTATTGGGTGTACAGGTGATGCCTTTTTAGGGCTCTTGTGGTGCAGTGCTAGTGTCCTTACCCCTGGGTTCCTGCCAGAACTGCTGAACTTTTCCAGCAAATTTGTTTTTGAAGCCTGTGTTCGAGTTTCACATGCCCCAAAGGTATGTGATAACATCTCTGAACAGGTTGATCAGAAAATAGATTAAATTTTAAAATATGTCCAATAAGGGTTGGGGGCCCCTCTCGTAGTGCGTTCATTTTGTTCCTGCCCCTATCCCTGGACCTGGATGCCTGGGTTCAGGTCCCATCTGCTCTGAAGTATGTAATAACATCTCTAAACAGGTTGACTAAAAATAGGTTAAATAAAAAAATTGAAGTCCAAGAAGGAAAGATTCACACTGGATTTAATAAGGAAAGAACCTTAGCAGATAGGAGAAGTTAAAGTAAAGGTTCATTGAGGCATTGTCATCATCTATGACATAGTTTAAGATGGTGATAGAAAAGGATGTATATATAATGAAAATTAAGTTAAACAACTGGAAAAAAAGTTGACTCTGAGAGATGAAAATAGAACGTGGGAAAGCAAAACGGACAACTATATTGGCAAACAATGATACAGAACAACAATGACAAACGCTTCAAATGTATGTTTCAATGAAAACCAAGAAAAACATATTCTGTTGAAAGAAAAGGACAAATTAAACACTGGCGAATCTCCATAGTTAAATATACAGGAGGGAACATTTGAGTATTAAAAAATGCTAATATTAAATACACTGGCAGCAGAGGACTGTATTACAAGAGAGAATGTGAAGAGATTGGGAGAGAAATTTAAAAAGTAGTAAAACAGAGGAAAAGTCAAAGTACATTATCAAGAGAGATAAGGCAAAATAGTAAAATCTTTGTGGACACAGCAATTATAAAGGAAGGGTGTGAATCATAGAATCCCTATGGTGAGGAAGCAGGCCATTTGGAGCATCGAGTCCACACTGCCCCTCCGAAGATCATCCCACCCAGACCCAACAAACATACAATTCTCATGGCTAATCCACCTAATCTGAACATCCCGGGCAATTTAGTATGGCCAGTCTACATAACTTGCACATCTTTGGACTGTGGGAGGAAACTGGAGCACCCAATTGAAACCCATGCAGATATCAGGAGAATATGCAAACTCCACACAGACATTTCACCCTTGGGTGGCTCAAACCCAGTTCCCTGGCCCTGAGAGAAGCAGTTCTAACTACTGAACCACCATGCTGTACAAAAATGGAATAGATTCATTCTCGACATAGATTTACTATTACAGCTAGTGACAAAATATAAATGAAATACTGAATAATTATTTTGCTTCTGTTTATAGAAGAATGGAACAATAAAACAAAATAAAAACAGATAAATAAAATATTGAATTATGAAATAAGGTTACTTCATTTAAAATAATTGTTTTGAATGCATTGTTTTAGAATTTGATTAATTTATCTCCTGATCCAGACAGATTGCAACCATGTATGTTATGAGAGTCTAAGGAAGAGATAGAAAAGGCATCACTATACATAATTATTAATTTGTTAGAAAATGGTGTATTTCTGGATATCACATGTAATTCCCTATATTTAACAAGGTGCTCAGACATGCACAAGACATTACTCACCAGTCAGCTTATATCTGTGGTAGAGCAAAAAGTAAAATAATAATAGAATCCCTATTAGAGGAAAGAATAAGAGAACATCCAGAAATATGAAACAAACATTTTGTATCTTACTGTGGAGAAAGATATAGAAGCTAGGCAACTCAGGGAAATAAATATTGATGTCTTGAAAACAATCCACATTACAGATGAGTAGGTGTTGGACGTCTTAAAAGACACAAGGTAGATAAATCTCCAGGTCCTGATCAAATGCATCCTAGGTCATTGCAGGAAGCTAGGGAAAAAATTGTGGGGCCCTTCACAGAGATTTGTATCATCTATAGCTATGGATGATGTGCTGGAAGATTGAAGTTTGGCTAATATTGTGCCTTTATTTAAGAACGGCTCCAAGGAGAAGCCAGGAACTATAGACTGGTGACTCTGACATCAATAGTGCATAAGTTATTGGACAATTTCTTGAAAGACAGGATTGATTTTCATTTGGAGAGGCAAGGAATTATTAGGAATAGTCAGCATGGCTTTGTGCATGGAAAATTGTGCTACACAAACTTGATTGAGTTTTTTGAGGGTGTGACTGAGAACATAGATGAAGGAAAGTGGTAGATATTGTCTATCTGGACTTTAGCAAGGCCTTTGACAAGGGTATGCATGGTAAACGGATTAATAAAATTAGATCAGATGGAATCCAGGGAGACCTAGCCAATTGGATGCAAAGTTGGCTTGATAGTAGGAGACAGAGAATTGGTGGCGAAGGATTTTTTTTACACTGAACGCTTGTGGCCAGCGGTATTCTGCAGGGATTGGTGTTGGGTCCACTATTATTAGTCATTTATATAAACAATTTGGGCAAGAAAATAGGTAGCATGGTTCATAAGTTTGCAGATGGCAGCAAAATTGTGCTATAGTGGACAGGGAAGAAGGCTATCTAAGAGTACAACTGGAAAATGGACCAAGGAGTGGCAGATGTTGTTTAATTCAGATAAATGTGAGGTCACGCATTTTGGCAAGAAAAACAAGGGCAGGGCTTACACAGTTAATGGTAGGAATCTGGGGACTATTGTCGAACAGAGAGACCTCAGGGCTCAGGTAAATATTTCCTTGAAAGTGTCATCACAGATAGGGTGGTGAAGAAACCATTTGGCATGTTTGCCCCTTTTTATTCAGAGTATTGAGTATATGAATTGAAACATGGTGTTGCGGCTGTACAGGATATTGGTGAGGAAACTTTTGGAATACTGGTTACAGTTCTGGTTGTCCTGCTGCAGAAAGGATATTATTAAATTGGAGGAGGTACAGAAGAGGTTCACAAGGATCTGGATGTGAGTTTGCTCGCTGAGCTGGAAGGTTAGTTTTCAGACGTTTCGTCACCATTCTAGGTAACATCATCAGTGAGCCTCCGACGAAGCGCAGGTGTTATGTCCCGCTTTCTATTTATCTCGTTAGGTTTCCTTGGGTTGGTGATGTCATTTCCTGTTCTTTTTCTCAGGGGATGGTAGATTGGCTCCAAGTCAATGTGTCTGTTGATGGAGTTCCGGTTGGAATGCCATGCTTCTAGGAGTTCTCGTGCATGTCTCTGTTTGGCTTGTCCTAGGGTGGATGTGTTGTCCCAATCAAAGTGGTGTCCTTCCTTATCTGTATGTAAGGATATGAGTGATAGTGGGTCATGTCGTTTTGTGGCTACTTCATGTTCATGTATCCTGGTGGCTAGCTTCCTGCCAGTTTGTCCTACATCAAAGACATTTCCGAAATGACTGCCAGACTACTCGGACCCCTTGGCAACAGGGTAGCCCACAAACCCACCAACACACTAAAACAACAGCTAATGAACTTAAAAGACGCTATACAGAGAACAAATAAAACGAACGTCATCTACAAAATACCTTGCAAGAACTGTGACAAACACTACATTGGACAAACTGGCAGGAAGCTAGCCACCAGGATACATGAACATCAACTAGCCACAAAACGACATGACCCACTATCACTCGTATCCTTACATACAGATAAGGAAGGACACCACTTTGATTGGGACAACACATCCATCCTAGGACAAGCCAAACAGAGACATGCACGAGAATTCCTAGAAGCATGGCATTCCAACCGGAACTCCATCAACAAACACATTGACTTGGAGCCAATCTACCATCCCCTGAGAAAAAGAACAGGAAATGACATCACCAATCCAAGGAAACCTAACCAGATAAATAGAAAGCGGGACACAACACCAGCGCTTCATCGGAGGCTCACTGATGATGTTACCTAGAATGGTGACGAAACATCTGAAAACTAACCTTCCAGCTCAGCGAGCAAACTCACATCCAGAACCTCAACCTGAGCTACAAATCTTCTCAAAACTCATTTACAAGGATGTTACAAGGACTGAAGTGTTTGACTTATAAAGAGATGCTGGAAAGGTTGGGACATGTTTTAACAAAGCATAGGAGGTTGAGGGATGGCCTTCTAGGAGTTTATAAAATCATGAGGGACATAGATAAAATGAATAGCAAAGGCCTTTCCATTATAGTAGGGGAGTTCAAAACTAGAGGGCATAGTTTTAAGGTGAGAGGAGAAAGGTTTAAAAGAGATCTGAGGGGCAACTTTTTTTGCACAAAGAGTGTTCCATGTGTGGAATAAACTGCCGGAGGAAGTGGTAGATGCAGGTACAGTTGCAATATTTAGGAGACATTTGGACCAGTAAATGAATAGGAAAGGTTTAGAGGGATATGGGCCAAATACTGGCAAATGCGGCTAGTTTAGTTTGGGAAACCTGGTCAGCATGGCCGAGTTGAGCCGAAGGGGTTGTTTCCATGCTGAATGACTCTTGACTCTATGACTCCATAAATCAAAAATACAATGATAATTAAGCAGCATGGGTTTCAAATTTGAAAACGTTGCTTGACACACCTTACTGTTATTTAGAGTCATACAGCATGGAAACAGACACTTTGGTGCTCCCAAACTAAACTAGTCCCATCTGCCTGCTTTTGGCCCATATCCCTCCAAACCTTTCATACTTATCCAAATGTTTTTTGTAACTGGACCAGCATCAATTATTTACTTTGTCAGTTCATTCCACACGCAAACCACTCTCTGTTTTAAAAAAAAGCTGCCCCTCATTTACTTTTTAAATCTTTCTCCTCTCATTTTAAAAATATGCCTCCTGGTTTCGAACTCCAATATCCTCAGGAATAGACCCTTGCCATTCACCTTATCTATGCTCCTTGTGATTTTACAAGCCTCAATAAGGTCACCCTTCAACCTTCTATACTGCAGTGAACTTTGATGAAATAACATGGAAACTCATCAATGATGATTTTGTACATGCCATTTGTCTGGATATTCAAAATTCCCTTGACAAGGTGCTCTATAGAAGACCAACGTACATGGTCAGAGAATGTGCAGTAGAGGACAAGTGGCGGAATGAATTGCTAGCCGTCTTCAACACAGAATGCAGAGAATGAGAGTAAAAGATAGTTTATTCAGGCAGTTAAAAGGTGGGAAGTGGAGTTGCACAAGGATCAGTGTGGAGACCAGCCCCCCAACCCCCAATCCCACCCACCGTGTCCTGTTTACAATTTATCATAACAATTTGGACTTTAGACTCAAAAAACCACAATTCCTAAACTTGTAAATGGTGGCAGATTTCAAATGCCTCTGGTATAGTAACCCAGAGGACCAGGCTAACACTCTGGAAAGCCCTCTGGAATTATCTAGAGGTTATTCAGTTCAAGGGCACTTAGATGTTCCCAACAAATACTTTATCTTGCCAGTGATACCAACTGCTCATGAAGAATAAATCTGGAAGCGTTGGCAGAATGGCCAAATCTAATGAGGCCTACAACAAATCACTAAAGGACAATAATTCACTTGGAGAATGGGCAAATAACTGGCAAATTAAATTCAATACAGATAAATTTTGGTAGGATAAAGAAGACAGATATTACTTGGAAGCAGCATGTCTAGATCGGGTGGAACAACAAAGGGAATCTCAGAGTACAAAACAATAATTAGTAAATGCTGTGTCCCTGGTTAGGAAGGCATTTTATTTTGTTTTCAAAAAGAAAACCAGAATCTACACTTATTTGTGGAGGTAGCAAGAACTGCAGATACAGGAGCAAGAGTCAATACAGTGTGAAGCAGGAGGAACACAACAGGTCAGGCAGCATTAAGGGAGCAGGAGAGTCGATGTTTCAGGTCAGGACTCTTCAACAGGACTGTTGAAGTCCTGATGAGGGGTCCTGAAGTGAACCATTGACTCACCTGCACCTCTGATGGTGCCTGACCTGCTATGTTCCTCCAGTTTCACTCTGTATTGACGTATTTCTGGAGGGATGGAATTGAAAAGTAGGGAAGCTTTCATCACACCTTAGTTGAACCATATTTAAAGTGCTATGTTCATTTCTAATTGGAACGTTATAAAAAGGACAGAGAAGCAATGGCGAGTGTTCATTATTTTTTCATAGGATGTGGACGTGGCTCGTTAGGCCAGCATTTATTGCCTTAATCATTCAGAGACCAGTTAAGAGTAAATCACGCTGCTGTGGGTCCGGAATCACATGTAGGCAAGGCCAGATAAAGATGGCAAATATCCTTCCCTGAAGGACATCAGTGAAGCAGATTTTTTTTTACAACAATTGGTAGTCGTTACATAGTAGCCAAGAAGCCATCTTTTCCATTGCAGTTACTTTATTGAATTCAAATTCCACCTTCTGCTGTGGTAAGATTTCAACTCTGGTCCTCAGAGCATTAATCTGAATAATGGATTAGTAGGCCAATGATATTATCATTACAACCCTGCAGAGAAGATTTATGAGGGTGATATCAGAACAATGTGGGAATACATATCTGGAAGGACTGACAGACTAGGTCTCTTTTCTCTTAAGAAAATAAGCTAAAGGGAGACCTGTGCAAGGGTTTTTTTTAATGAATCTGTATTTTTAATTGTGGATGGAAATGAGAACAGAATTGTCTGAAAAAAAACAAGGATTGCTCAAGGATTAACTATTGTTTTGAGAGCCGGTAAACTGGCACTCGTTGTAAGTATCTTTATACAGCTACTGATTCAAGCACTCATATGAGAAGGTGCAGATGAGCTAGAGGCAAGGACTTGTGTCAGTGAAGATTTAAAAAGCAACAAGTAGTAGATTGGTCTGTAAACTAGTTACCAGTTATGGATTACAAATGCCTTCTGCTTACCAACAACAATGTGATTGGTTTTCAAGTGGCCATATAGCTTATGACTGCAAACAGGATAGGACAAAGCTATCAGATCTCCACAAGACCCAGGAGTTGTCTTTGTCTCCTGAATAAAACCACTTTTTATTTAATCTTCAGCTGTTCCTGTAAGCTGCGCCTATTAATTGATATGTCAGAGAACTTTTGTAAGTTATATCACCTGTGCTTCCTGTCAATCGGTGAAAGCATCCAGAAAAGTTAGACCAAGAAGCACCATTCTGATCAGCACATGAATCACCCTGTAAATAGGAATTATTGAACATGTGTACATGTCTGTGTGTATATAGGGATTGAAGTTTTAATGGATAGGTTTTATTGCAGAAGTTTCATGACTGTTTACCTGTACTGGGAATGTTGTGAAGTACTGCAACCTGGTCCTTTTGTTAACTTTAGCCTAAAACAATGTTAACTTATGGAATTGTGCATTGTTAAAAATCCTTAACTTTTGTGATGACTCGAGGAATAGCGGGACTTGATTACCAGCTTGTTCTGCCAGTGAGGCCTACCACCTAATAGATAGATCCCTTTAAAATTTATGAAAATTTACAATGGAAGCAAAAGGATGGGCACAATTCAGTAAATGGGATCACTACAGTAATCATTGGATTCTGCCCAGTGTTTCTATTTATGATGATGCACACAACTAGAGGTCATCAATATAAAACCAACACCAGCATATCCAATAGGGAAGTGCAAAGAATCATCTTTACCCAAAAAGTGGAATGTGGAAACCACTACCACAGGAAGTTGTTAATTTTGACCTAGTTTAGGGGAATCTCAACAAGCAAAAGTGAGAAAGCAATATCAGGTTTTGATAATAAATTTAAATGAGGAAAATAAGAAGACGCATTAAGTGAATCATAAACGTTACATGGATAGCTTTGGACCAAATAGTTTTTGTGCCTTAAATCCTTATCTTAATATTTGATTGACTAGGATACTCATGTATTTGTCAATATGATGCAACATCCGCTGAGTTCCTAAACTAGGAATACAAAACCAAATTAAACATTTCATTTTGACAGTTTAGTGAACATGAAACTCTGTGGTTAGAGTGCTTGGTGTGCTGAAATTTGCTGGGTCCTCGAAGTTATGATGTGCAAGTCATCTTGTACTACAATAATCGCTGTCAGTTGAAAAATGCTGAAGAACCATCTGCAAACTACACTCCTGGGATTGAGAACTTTGCTGCAATGCAGATTTCCAGCAGTCCTCTGAAAATTTTCACTGTCTCTGAAACAGCAACCGCAACACCCAGAGCTCTGAACATCAAAGGCTGATCTTGAAGGCAGTATCAGTCCCCATGTCAATTTGTTTTTATAGTTCCTCCTTGTGATTGTATGTTTTGCTTTGATTACAATTCAAAATTCATTTGTGTGTGTGCATGTGTCTTTTGTAAACATTAAAACAGCTACATAGTATATCATTTTCTTTTTGGGGGAAAGATGTGGTACAAAAAGCATTTTTCCTTTACATATGTGGTGACTGAGTCATCATCATGTGATGCCTTTGTTTCCTGTCTTCTCTCCTGTGGTGTCTGTTTGCACATTTATAAAGCTCCTGCAACTCCTCTTGGTTCACTTATGTTATATGTTTAAAAGGATGTTGATAGTCTCTCTAACAACTTGTGTCTAGCCTGCTATTTAATTTCATTACAATGCTGAATCAGCTCTGGTTAGTCCTTTTCTTCCAATCTGACTAGAGGAGCTCCTGCGCAGAGTTATAGCCCTCCAATTCTGGCCTTTGGAAAATTGTTGAGTTTAATTACTGCCTAATTGGCAACATGCCTTTAAGAGCCAAGACATTAAGTATGGAATTCCCTCCCAACATCTCTGTTCTTTGCTCTTACTTTTTCTTTACGGTTGAAGGAGGACATCTACCTCTGATCAAGTTTTTGATTATCTACTTTAATATCAAATGACGTGTCAAATTTTGCTTAATAAAGTCCCCATGAAGGATCTTGGATATTTTATTACATCAGAGTGACCTTATAATACAAGAAGTTGTAAATTATTATTCTTGAATGCTGTGCTCAAATAGATACTGCACCAAAAATCCAATTTCTTGAAACTATTTTAATGCTTACTTTTAACTTTGTCACAATATTAAGAAGTAGCTTTTGTGTCTTTCATGTTTTATTGTGTTTTGAAAAGATAATCTTCATAATGAAGAACATCCAAGGCACTCTGCCTAAATCAAATTCCTGTATAACAGGAAGTGGAAGAATAATCAAAAGTTTTACTCTTCAGTTATATAATTATTTCGGCGATGCTATCATAAATTTAAGACTACTACACAATAGTCTTACCTTGATGATTCAAGTTTCCTTTTCACATTTACCCCCACGAGATATTCCAAATTTTTCTGAGGGCAAATGATTAATCCTTTAATAAGACGCTACTAGACATAATTGATAATGGAGTGCTGCTGTGATTCATAGAAAGTTAGTTTGCTGATCAATTGTCACAATATGATTATTTTGGTGCACAGTCCTGTTGGTCTGATATTGGAAGAACATTATTAAATTGGAGAGGGTTCAGAAAAGATTTACCAGGGTGTTACCAGGAATAGAGGGTTTAAGTTATAAGGAGAAGCTGGATAGGTTGGAACATTTTTCACCGGAGTGCAGGGGTTGAGGGGTGAACTTTTAGAGATTTATAAAATCATGAGGGGCATACATAAGGTGAATAGCTTAGGGCTTTCCCTAGGGTTCATTTCAGGATGAAACAATTAGGTTTTTAGTCTCTCAAGGAATTAAGGTATATGCTGGGGTAACCAAATTGACGTTGATGATCAGTGATAATCGGAACTGCAGATGCTGGAGAATCCAAGATAACAAAATGTGAGGCTGGATGAACACAGCAGGCCAAGCAGCATCTCAGGAGCACAAAAGCTGACGTTTCGGGCCTAGACCCTTCATCAGAGAGGGGGATGGGGTGAGGGTTCTGGAATAAATAGGGAGAGAGGGGGAGGCGGACCAAAGGTGGAGAAAAAAGAAGATAGGTGGAGAGGGGAGTATAGGTGGGGAGATAGGGAGGGGATAGGTCAGTCCATGGAAGATGAACAGGTCAAGGAGGTGGGATGAGGTTAGTAGGTAGGAGATGGAGGTGCGGCTTGCGGTGGGAGGAAGGGATGGGTGAGAGGAAGAACAGGTTAGGGAGGCAGAGACAGGTTGGACTGGTTTTGGGATGCAGTGGGTGGGGGGGAAGAGCTGGGCTGGTTGTGTGGTGCAGTGGGGGGAGGGGATGAACTGAACTGGTTTTGGGATGCGGTGGGGAAAGGGGAGATTTTGAAGCTGGTGAAGTCCACATTGATACCATTGGGCTGCAGGGTTCCCAAGTGGAATATGAGTTGCTGTTCCTGCAACCTTCGGGTGGCATCATTGTGGCACTGCAGGAGGCCCATGATAGACATGTCATCTAAAGAATGGGAGGGGGAGTGGAAATGGTTTGCGACTGGGAGGTGCAGTTGTTTATTGCGAACTGAGCAGATGTGATCTGCAAAGTGGTCCCCAAGCCTCCGCTTGGTTTCCCCAATGTAGAGGAAGCCACGCCGGGTACATTGGATACAGTATACCACATTGGCAGATGTGCAGGTGAACCTCTGCCTAATGTGGAAAGTCATCTTGGGGCCTGGGATAGGGGTGAGGGAGGAGGTGTGGGGGCAAGTATAGCATTTCCTGCGGTTACAGGGGAAGGTGCCGGGTGTGGTGGGGTTGGAGGGCAGTGTGGAGCGAACAAGGGAGTCACGGAGAGAGTGGTCTCTCCAGAAAGCAGACAGGGGTGGGGATGGAAAAATGTCTTGGGTGGTGGGGTCGGATTGTAGATGGCGGAAGTGTCGGAGGATGATGCGTTGTATCCGGAGGTTGGTGGGGTGGTGTGTGAGAACGAGGGGGATCCTCTTTGGGCGGTTGTGGCAGGGACGGGGTGTGAGAGATGTGTTGCGGGAAATGCGGGAGACACGGTCAAGGGCATTCTCGATCACTGTGGGGGGAAAGTTGCGGTCCTTGAAGAACTTGCACATCTGGGATGTGTGGGAGTGGAATGCCTCATCGTGGGAGCAGATGCGGCAGAGGCGGAGGAATTGGGAATAGGGGATGGAATTTTTGCAGGAGGGTGGGTGGGAGGAGGTGTATTCTAGGTAGCTGTGGGAGTCGGTGGGCTTGAAATGGACATCAGTTACAAGCTGGTTGCCTGAGATGGAGACTGAGAGATCCAGGAAGGTTTGGTGCTCGAGTGTGGGGTCATGATCGAGGGGGCGGTAGGAGGTGGTGTCGGAGAGTTGGCGTCTGGCCTCGGCGATGTAGAGGTCAGGGTGCCATACTACCACTGTGCTACCCTTGTCTGCGGGTTTGATGGTGAGGTTGGGGTTGGTGCGGAGGGAACGGAGGGCTGCCCGTTCTGCGGGGGAGATGTTGGAGTGGGTGAGAGGGGTGGAGAGGTTGAGGCGGTTAATGTCTCAATGGCAGTTAGAGATGAAGAGGTCGAGGGATGGTAGGAGGCCTGGGGGTGGCGTCCAGGAGGAGGACTTGTGTTGGAAGCGGGTGAAGGGGTCAGTGGAGGGAAGGTTCGGTTTCCGGTTGAAGAAGTAAGCGTGGAGGCGAAGGCAGCGGAAAAACTGTTCTATGTCCAATCGTGACTGGTATTCGTTGATGTGTGGTTGTAGGGGGACAAAGGTGAGCCCCTTACTAAGGATGATCAGCCATGATTGTTTTAAACAGGAGAGTAGGCTCAACAGCCAGCTGGCCTATTCTATTCCTGCTCCTGATATTTATGTTATTTGCTGCCTGTATCAGAAAATGGGCACAGGTGAACAGCAGATCATAGCCTATCAGGATAACTTTGGAGGCTAGCTAATTTTTGCTCCTAATCATCTTTTTTTAAAAAAAATTCATTCACAGATGAGGGCGTCACTGGCCAGGCAGCATTTGTTGCCCATCCCTAATTGCCCAGAGGGCAGTTAAGAGCCAACCACATTGTTTTGGGTCTGGAGTCACATGTAGGCCAGACAGGTAAGGATTCCTAGAGATAATGGGAACTGCAGATGCTGGAGATTCCAAGATAATAAAATGTGAGGCTGGATGAACACAGCAGGCCAAGCAGCATCTCAGGAGCACAAAAGCTGACGTTTCGGGCCTAGACCCTTCATCAGAGAGGGGGATGGGGGGAGGGAACTGGAATAAATAGGGAGAGAGGGGGAGGCGGACCGAAGATGGAGAGTAAAGAAGATAGGTGGAGAGGGTGTAGGTGGGGAGGTAGGGAGGGGATAGGTCAGTCCAGGGAAGACGGACAGGTCATGCCTCCCCCTCTCTCCCTATTTATTCCAGTTCCCTCCCCCCATCCCCCTCTCTGATGAAGGGTCTAGGCCCGAAACGTCAGCTTTTGTGCTCCTGAGATGCTGCTTGGCCTGCTGTGTTCATCCAGCCTCACATTTTATTATCCAGGTAAGGATTCCTAAAGGGCATTAGTGAACCAGAGGAGTTTTTATGACAATTGACGATGGATTCATTGTCATCATTACACTCTTAATTCCAGATATTTATTGAGTCAAATTCCACCATTTGCCATGGCAGGATTCAAACCCAGGTCCCCACAACTTTATCCGAGACTCTGGATGAACAGTCCAGTGATAATGCCACTCGGCCATCACCTCCCACTTATTTGACTGTGCGTTACAATTCGGTGTCAGAAACCTGAAAAAGTAATGTTGTCTTGTAATATCCACACTCTCAGTTTCTATTTGCGCTACCAATATTATCTGAAGTGTTAATTAAACCTCTGCCAGTTGAGCACATGAAGATTTTGGCCTGAGTCAAAAGGACTGAGTTGGGAAAATACATGATTCCATGAACCCTGTTCAATAGCAAATGCCCGTAACAGTTATATATTTTATCCAGACAGGCATGTGTTAAGTGGAGTCAAGACTGCACCCCTGAAAAGAGTTTGTATTTAGCAACAGGGGCTGCCTAATACAAAAGCAGCTGTTTAAATAACAGAGGTTCGTGCTTTGGAACCTGTTCACAGTTTTTTTTAACAAAAGGCATAAAACAAAGAACATCCTGCATGTGCCTATTTGTGCATGTCAATGAACTCACAAACTGCCAACACGTGGGGTGTCCTCTCCATCATGGGACTGAGCTGGTGTCTAACTTCATAGTGTTCATATGCCAGCAACTTGGGGCATTTCTTCCTCAGCCGGCGACCAAGATGTGGCAATGAGGTACTCACCAGCAGGCATTGCTGACTGTAATAACACAGTGTGGAGCTAGAGGAACACAGCAGGCCATGCAGCATCAGAGGAGTAGGAAAGTTGACGTTTCAGGTCGGGACCTTTCTTCAGAAATCTGACTGTAATCTAGCTGATGTTCCCACTGAGGTATCAGTATCTGAGCCGGTAGGGAGTACAACAAGCAAACTTACTGGTGCTATCTCTGAGGTATCTACATTCTTTTCCACAAAGTTGGAGGAGGAGTTGACTGTGGCTCAATCCTCTTGACCACAGAGACTGTAGAAATTCTGCCAGAACCTGTGAGAAATAAAACAAAGAATGTGTAGCAACCAAGAGGTAGGCGTTATAGCAAATTAAGAACATATTCACAGCAGCACACCAATAAAACATGCTTCTTTCCTAGTCGCTGGGTCACGGATGTTTTAGCAGCTTGATTGGGCTGGTCAAAGCCCTCATTGTCAAGGTCAAAATCCTCTCCTCATTTTGGACACCCCACCAGTCACCCTGGCACTTTTAAATTTATTGTGGGCTGCTTCCTCTTAGAATGAGGGGCAGAGAAGGGCTGAGTGAGATGAAAGTGCGTGTTACATCTGTTAGTATGGGTGCCGTTTAGGGGGAAGTGGTGAGCTGTCCCAAGTGAGTGAGTAAGCATTGCAGCGGGCTTGCAAGGTTAGTATTTTGGGGATGTTGGGCTGGGTAAATGTCACACAGTCATAGATGTCTACAGTACAGAAAGTTTTCTGATTTATCCCTTCCCCCTATCTCAAATAACAGTACAAAATCGTCTGTCCTTCTATCCTATGGCAACTCTCCTGTGGCTAGATAAGGATTGAAAATTATTGTCAGTGCCCCTGCTATTTCCTCCCTTACCTCACTCAACAAGCCTTGGATACATTCCTTGCAGCCCTGGTGACATATCTATTTTCAAGCTTGCCAGACCACTCAGAACCTCCTCTCTGTCTATGCTAATTTATTTAAGTATCTCACAGGCCTTCTCCCTGATTACTATACTCACATCATCCCGCTCACTGATGAACGCTGACTCAAAGTATTCATTTAGAACCCTACCTAACTTCTCTGGCTCCATAGACAAATTAATACTGTTGTCCTTAATGGGCCAATCTCTTAAAAGTGCCCTTAATGTACTTATACAAATAAGTTAGAATTTTTCTTCGTTTTTGTATAGGGTGGGTCAAAGGGCCAAAAGTTAATGATGATATCTGACAGATACATAAGAAGATAGATTGTATAGGATGGGCTGAATGGTTAAAATTGTTGATGATACTTGAGAAGCTGTGCAACTTTGGATGAGCTTTGTTAACATTCCTTTACAGGCTAAAGACGGCACTTGCAATGTATTTTTCTGTAGCTGTGTTTTGTTTTCTGTAACTGCTTTCTTTGTGATGGCTGTTTGTTACGCTATATAAGAGAGAGAGTTTTGTTGCAACCTGCAGGACTTCACCTCAGCTCGGAATCATGAATTCTGCCAGGAATGAACCGAAGCCTCCAGACCAGCCATTGATTGAGGGGCTCCTAATGAGCAGGAGGCCATGAGACATGTCGCTTTTTCTAGAAAGTTATGAGGTTTATTTATTTTCCTTTTCTCTTCCATTATTAATACTATAATCACTATTATTCCTTAATAAACAGTCATATTTAAGCAAATTGCCGTTGTTGAGCTGTCTCGTAATTATATTTACCCGAATCTGAAAAGAGCCACTTGGATGCTGTAGGAGTGAGCAAAAATCCCTGTTATATCTGAACCAAAACACCTAGATTTTTAACAGAATTTTTAAAACAAAAAGAAATGCAGCTGGACAATACTCTGGAATACACAATCACAGGGATAGCTGTCTGGATCCATGGTTCAGTTAGAAATCCTGTTCACACCTGAGCCCTAAAGGAACAATGAAGCAGACCTAAGACAACTACTTCAGACATAACAAAAACAAAGTTTCTGGAAAAGCCCAGCAGGTCTGGCAGCATCCTTGAAGGTAAAAACAGAGTTAATGTTAACCCTGTTTTATGCTTCACAGATGCTGCCAGACCTGCTGGGCTTTTCCAGCAACTTTGTTTTTGTTCCTTATTTACAGCACCTGCAGTTCTTTTGGTTTTTATTTAACAACTTCAAACATCTTGGATTCTTCAGAGGTAACAAGGCATTCAACTTCAATTAATATTAATTTGCAGAAATATTGGACATTCCACTTAATCAAAACACATTTACACTGACTCTAAACTATTAGGAAGCCAATTCAGCACAAAGGGGACAACAGGAACACAATGGATAAGACAGATTTAGGAGGTGATAATGGAGCACACAGTCCGTATAACTGCTATTCCTGAAGAAGGGTCCAGACCCGAAACATTAGCTGTTTTGCTCCTCTGATGCTGCCTGGCTTACTGTGTTCATCAAATCAAAACCTTGTTATCTCAGACTCCAGGATTGGCAGTTCCTACTATCTCTGTGTAACCGCTAACCCAGATCTGGGAGAGGGAGAGAGATCCATCCCAGCAGCTACCAGCAGAAGAGGATTTCCAGACACCTACTCTCCCCGAGAACTATCTGCACAGCTATCTCCCTGAAACACAGGGCTGTCCCATACCAGGGGAACCAACAGCAACTGACCACAACCAGCAGACGTGATGGCTAACGCCCTCCATAAACCACCGACACAACTGAGAAGTCCTCAGACATATCCTGAGGTGAAACGCGGCTCATAAATCCAGCATAAAGCAACAAAACCCAAGTTCTCAAACCAGACTGAACACCCTCCAAAATCTTTAGTGAAGCACCGGCTACAGCAAGTGGAAACAGCCTGTTGTATTTCACGCTCATGTGTATCCCCAGAGGTGAGCCCATTTCCACGAGAGCCAAAGTGTCAAAACTAGCTAGCAGGGAGGGGAAGGCGGGTTGGTGACAGTGCAAAGAACCCCAAGGTCAGCCAGTCTGATTTAAATGCCTGTGTTGACGCTGCTGTTGAGTTAATAACTGATAGTGTCAGTTTTACTGTTTTGAATTTGCCTTTTTAACTCTTGCATTTTTATTCACCTTTGTTTTACTTCCCTGTTTATTAATTTTGCTTTTTTATTTCTTGTGATATATTCATCTTTGCATTTAATAAACATGGAGATTCTTTGCCCTGAAACACCTGTCTACTGCCTTTTCACTTCACATTCCTAAATTAAATCCAGTGTCAGAACCAGGGATCTGGGGGTGATTTGAGCCACCTAAAAATCAGCAGATTCAGGATCGCAAACTAGAATCCCTACAATGCACACAGTGATTAAAGAGAATTTTACTCACCATTATTCTTTCATGCCCTCATTTTGCTGTTCTAATTTCCTTTTGTAATGCCCTCTTGCACATTCTGTGCTCTATTGCTCATTGGAAAATATGCTACATTACATTTAGTTTCCTTCAGCTACTTAATCTGTTATAAAAACAAATTCTTTATATTCACAGCACTAAGTTTTTTTAAGCATTTGAAGCTGTCAATCAATCTGAATTGACTGGTGTCCCACTTTGATAATGACAAGTTGTGAAACCAATAATGCAGCTTGAGTCCTTTAATGATAACTCTGAGGCTTATGTCAACAGGTGGAACAAGATAGCAAACACCTATTTTATTTTTACACTACACTTTTTTCTAAAATTTATAAAACCAGAATACTTAAATGATTTGTGAAAATGGAATAGGCTCTCTGATGAAGGGTCAAGGCCCGAAACGTCAGCTTTTGTGCTCCTGAGATGCTGCTTGGCATGCTGTGTTCATCCAGCTTCACACTTTGTTACTTAAGTGATTTAATGCCATGAGAGTCCTCATGAACATGACAGTCTCTTTGACATAAAAACAGAAACTGCTGGAAAATATCAGTGGCCTGACAACTCCTGTGGAGAGAAATCAAAATTAATGTTTCAGGCCCAGTGACACTTCTGCTGAGATTCTCCAGAAATTTCTGTCTTAGTTTCAGATATCCAGCACCAGCAGTTCTTTCAGTTTTCATCTAGTGCCTTTGACAACCTGGCAGTTCCAATAAGCTTTATAGTTCTAACAGGCTTATTTATTTTTTACACACATTATCTGTTTATAATTATCCCAAAGAACAGTGTACATCACACAATGGTTACTTTATTTCTTTGAAAGAGCTTCTTGAACCCATGCAAAATTGTCTCCTACCTCTCCGCAGAACTTTGACAGCATTAGACCATCTCCTGAAAAGTCTAAAGCCTACAAGGCCTGTTTTGGATACCACACGAGCAGAAATTGGATCTGACTTAAAAATGTACAGTTTCCTCAATGAAGCATGAATGTGTTAAGTATGACTTGGTCTTTTTTTTCACCCTCCCAACCTCCAGTGAAAATAGTAGCCGCTAAGTTTCACTTTCAGAATCAGGACTCTGGCATGATTTTGCCTGAGCTGGAGACCCTTAACATCTTAACAAATGCTCAGGGTTTGGTGAGTACCTTTTAAAACATCTCTGTTCAGTTCTTGAGTGTGACCTTGTTTCTGGTTACTTGCCATTTTAATTCTCTATCTTTCTGTCTTGCTGGCCTACTGCCTCTGGTTTCCTGTAGTGTTAAAATGAAAGTTCATCTAGGCTGGAGGAGAAGCATCTCAACTTTCATTTGGCCAGTTTACAACCTCCAGAATCAACTTTGAGTGCAACAAAGTCAAAATGTAACCTCTGTCCTTATTTGTTGTTTTCTTTCATTCCCGGTGGCACTTTCCATTCCTTCCTTTTCTTTTCTGCTTTCAAATGATAGTTCTTTATCATTGTGCCATCACCTTCTCTAGACACTTACTTTTTGCCTTTACCTATCCGATTACCACTTCCTTCAGCCTCACAACAACAATCCTTTTGTGATTTAATGATAATTATTTGCCATTCTAGTACACACTTTCTTTATTGATCTTCTTTTCACCTTACACCCTCTTACTTGTTTGAAACCTTTTGCATTTCTAACCCTTTGTTGTTTTGATGGACTATTAAACTGAAATATTCAGCAGAATCTTCCGAGCCCTTGAATGGCTTGAGCAATGATGAGAAATCTGGAAGATTGCACCAAGAACAGGAACGAGATTCTCTGCATTGAGAAAATACAGTGTCACTTTCCCCTAATGTTTCAATAATTAAATGAGAATCTCACTGGTAAGCGATGAGGACTCTACTTTCCTGCATTAACATCTCACTATTAGATTTTCTCATCTCATTCATATGCAGTGTACGATTTTCCCAGCTACTGGTGAGAAATTAGATGCTGCCAATTCACAGCTTGAAAGCCAGAGGGATGACTCGACGGTGTAGCTCACTGGTGTGTTCTCGACACCTTCATGTTGACCATGATTCTCCAACCTCTCAGGACACGCCACATGGGTAGAGTCTGCCTCCAGCCACCATCCATGAAAGTTACCTTCAGCTAAATATCAACCTCACCATTTCATTATTGCCAATCTCAGTTCACCTCAGAACATACACCAGTATTTCACTGCTGCTCTTTAATGCTCACTGACACATTACATTGCAATGCTCATGTCAGGTTGATTGTGTGCAGATACACACACCCACCTCATCCATCTGCAGAAAATATATTTCAGAGCTCTTAGCATGCTTTATTTGCACTTATTCACCTGTGCTTACTTTGACACTCACTGCATCTCTGCCTTGTTTTGCCTTTTAATGCAGACAGAAAGTGAGGTGGCTTGTCATGTCTCCCAGTACTAATAGTCAAGTGAGCCCTGCTGCACTACACTATGTGCATGTTGTGTGACAACAGTGTGGCAATCAGCTTCCACAGCATACACACTTCATGTGCTTCAACTGTATAGTCGTGATTCAAAGTTTAGGGGAGTAGTCCTTGATCGAGTAAAGGGAGCCTGTGGTCAATCAGGCAGTGCTGCCACGCTCTGTAAAGGTCATCATCTGATCACAGTCCAGGGGAGTAACCATGGTCAGTCAAGTACTTGGTATAATCAGTGCCTGGAGATCTGTGTCCTTCCAGATAAGAGATTAGGCCCATGGCTAGTCCTGCAGGCCAATTCTAACCATCCAGGGAGTACAGTTGAGGACTTGTAGATATATCATTGAAGCCCCTCAGTTGGAGTTGTCCTTTCAAATCAATCTCAGGACTGGATCATGATTGGTGTTGTGGATTTGTCAGTAGATATTACAGGATTCTGCAATCTGTTCGGCTCCCAGGTGAGAAGGAATGAGTCGGGTCCCCAGGATTATTCACTCCCTCAGTTTTTCATGTCAATGTTAGATTTGAACAGGATCCCTTTCCTTGTGGGTACCTTTGTCCCAGATCCAAATGAGCTCATGTTTTAAAAAGAGCTAATTTAAACAGGTTCAATCTTTTAATTAAGTAAAAGTTTTATAGGAGTAGAAGTTCTGAGAAAGGGCCACTGGACCCAAATCGGTAACTCTGCTTTCTCTTTCACAGGTGCTGCCAGACCTGCTGAGCTTTTCCAGCAAATTTGCTTTTCTTCAATCTTTTAATTGTTCATGAAGAGTGTATAATTGAACATAATTGTTGTGGGATTGGATGTTACCAGTAATATTAACATGGGTATCTGAGCTGTCAATTTTAAGATTCCTCACTTTATAGATTGATTCAAAGTTTTATTTTGTTCCACTTCCTTTTGGCAGTGGCTGATTGGCAGCACCCAGACTGCCTTCCTTTACACTGTGATGCAGAACTGGGTTGTGTATCCATTGGTGACACACAATAGCAATCATCTCTACTCCATTGTTACTAGGCTTGGAGTGAATGCCACATTTGCTGGAATCTGTCATGATACCAATATTCTTAATAACTTATAAGTTCCTACCTCATTCAAAGCATCTATGCCACTTTGGTGGAAGGTTGATTGCAGACAAGGGCTGCCCTATGTGAGTCATTGCATTTTGATAATACAAGTATTTATGCAACTACTGGGAAGTATTGTAGAACAAAGAGACTGAGTGGTTCAAGTACATAATTCTTCAAAATTTGCTTCATATATTGGGTGGTTAAGAAGGCCTTTAGCATGTTTGGCTTCATTGCTCAGACCTTTGTGTATAAGTGTTGGGATATCATGATGAGGCTGTGCACAACATTGGTGATGTGTCTTTTGGAGTACAGCGTCTATTTCTGGTTGCCCTGTTATTTGAAGGATATCATTAAATTGAAGATGGTTCAGAAAATATTTACCAGGATGTTACTGGGAATGGAGAGTTAGAAATATAAAAATAGTCTAAAAAGCATGGGACTTTTTTCATTGGAGCTTAAGAGACAGATGGGCAACCTTATAGAGGTGTTAAATCATGAGGGTCATTGATCAGGTGAATGACAAGGTTCTTTACCTGAGAGTGGGTGAGTTCAAAACTAGGGGACATATTTGAAAGGTGAGAGGAGGAAGATTTAAAAAGGCCATGTGGGGCAACCTTTTTAACACAGAGTGTGGCTCATGTGTGGAATGAACTGCCCGAAGAAGTGGTGGATGGAGGTACTGTTACAAGATTTAAAAGACATTTGTGTAAGTGTGTGAATAGGAAGGGTTTGGAGGGATGTGGGCCAAATGCAAACAGGTGGGAATAGTTTAGTTTGGGAACGTGGTTGGCATGAACAACTTGGACCGAAGGACCTGTTTCTGTACTGTATGACTCTTTGACTCCATAACCCTCCTTTTTGAAACTGAATGCAGATACAATGTTGTCTACACTTCCACCAGATTACCCATGCAACAGATGCTATGCAACTGAAGATGGGTTTCTGATGCTTGGGTCAAGCTGGAGGGGCCTTGCAATACACTTCAGATAGCGTGCTGCATTTTCATAGACTGCTGTCCTTTGCACACCTGGCACAGGAAAGGGGGATGTGATGGATGCTGGGAAAATGGCAGCAATCTTCTAAGGAGGAAGCAATCCAAGGAGGAAGATGAGGGCATTAAGCAGATTCCCTTCTGCATGATAGAGAGCTGCAGTTGTACCAAGTCAGACAGGACTTAATGGGTATGCTCTTCCAAAACACCCAAACTGTGAATACAAAATAATTGAGACTTACTTCATGATCAGTGTTTCAGAGCTGTGTGAAGAATCCTGCCATTATCACTTTGAGAGGAAGCCTGATATATATCCGTCTCACCCACCCATCTTTGTTCCACATTCAGCATTTGTGAATTCACTTACACTGCTAAATGAGCATGAAATGCTTTAGAACATTTCACTATTTCCATAGACAGTGTTCATTATCTCTTTTTCAACAAGAACAATGGAATATTGGACCATGCTCCATCCTGAAAGGAAGTGTGTGTTCCTCTTTAAGGCATATGAACCTTTGGACTCAGAAAAGTCAGCAGTCAAAAATGAGTACACCGTCACCCCCAAAAAGTGGCTGTGAGTGTGGAACATGAGTGGGAGGCAAGGGCCTGTCAGAAGGCATTCCCATTAACTTTGCAAGCAGTGTTCTCCTCACTAAAGCAGTAAGTATTGGCTGTAGTAATGAACATCAGGTTTAGAGATGTCTGAAATCCATAGCACTCCAGGATGCTTCTCAGCAATATGCCACTATAATTTCTACTCTCCTTGGGATGTATAAAGGTGCTACTTAACTCTGACATGGTATCCTGTTAACACTGCTTACAACTACAATGATAGTTGACCAGGCAGCTGAGGCTTGAAAAAGCATATATTTACAGATGGGAGATCTTATTCACAGTGCAGTATCACCCATGCCACTCAGAGGGATTTTATTTTCCTTGGCCTCACTTAGTCTAAATATAGCCCCAGAGGTCTGCAGCCAGGGTGGAAGGAGCCCATTCTGCAGGGGAGCCTGTCAGCCCGCAAGATTTAGCCAGCTAACCTCAGGGACTTGTGAGACCAGGGGATCCAGACATGTTGTGAATGGCTTACCCAAATTCATGCTTACTCTCATTGGCTGCAACTTCTACAGGGTTGGGAATTGCAGACAGGAAGGAGATGGAACAAAAACAGAAGTTGCTGAAAAAGCTCAACAAGTCTAGCAGCATCTGTGAAGAAAATTCAGAGTTAAGCTTCCAGATCCGGTGCCCCTTCCTCAAAGCTTTTGTTCCTAATTTACAGCATCCACAGTTCTTTTGGTTTTTATTTAGGAAGTAGATGGAGTTGTCTTGTACTAAGAGGAGACTTCTAGGTGCCTGTGCATGCTCATCCCTTGTATGGGTGAGGCAAAACCACAAGTCTCCACTCAGATTGATAAAACTCACTGAAATTGGCACAGCCAAGATATCAGAATGGTTCAGCCCATTAACTGGCTCTGCACACAGATGTTGCCTGACCTACTGGGTATTTCCAGCATTTTTTGTTTTTACTTTCTTTGAACACATTTTCCTTTTGGAGGTCAACATTCAGAGGCAACTATTTTCCAAATTTATTTTGTGAAAAACTGATCAAAACTTCCAAAAGCTGACTGACTGGTGATTCTAATGTCGATGATTGATAAGTTGTTGGAGGGAATCCTCAGAGACAAGATCTACATGCATTTGAAAAGCAAGGGCTGATTAGGGATAGCTAGCATGGCTTTGTGAGTGTTAAATCATGTCTCACATGTGTGATTGAGTTTTTTTGAAGAGGTGACCGAGTAGATCGAAGGCAGACCAATTGATGTTGTCTACATGGACCTTAGCAAGGTGTTTGACAAGGTTCAGCATGGTAAAGTGGTTCATGAGATTAGATCATGTGAAAACCCAGGGAGAGCTAGCCAACTGGATACAAAATTGACTTAGATAACAAAGTGTGGGGCTGGATGAAGACAGCAGGCCAAGCAGCATGTTAGGAGCACAAAAGCTGATGTTTTGGGCCTAGACCCTTCATCAGAAAAAAAGTGACTTGATGGCAGGAGAAAGAGGGTGGTATAGGGGGTTGTTATTCAGACTGGGGCCTGTGATTAGGTTATTTAAGGATACAGTGCAATCTTGATCAACTGGACCAATGGGCTGAGGAATGGCAGATGGAGTTTAATTCAGAAAAATGCAAGGAGTTGCATTTCGGTAAGGGCAGGACTTATGCTGTTAATGGTAGGGACCTGGGGAGTGTTGTCGAACACAGAGACCTAGGGATGCAAGTATATATTTCCTTAAAAGTGGCATAACAAGCAGACAGGGCAGTGAAGACGGAATTTGGCATGCTTGCCTTCATCATTGAACACAGGACCTGGGTTGGAATATTATGGCTGTACAAGACATTGGTAAGGCATTATTTGGAGTATTGCGTACAATTCTGGTTGCCCTGCTACAGGAAGGATGTTATTAAACTTGTAAGGGTACAAAAACGATTTACAAGGATGCTACTGAGACTGGAAGGTTTGAGTTATAGTGAGAGGCTGGAGAGGCTGGGGCGTTTATCCCTGGAATTTAGGAACCTGAGTGGTGACCTTATAGAGGTTTTTAAAATTATGAGGGGCATAACTAAGGTGAATAGCAGGATAAGGAAGTCCAAAATGAGAGGGCATAATTTTAATGTGAGAGGGAAAAGATTTGAAAGGAACTGAGGGGCTACATTTTCGTACCGAGGACGGTGCATATATGGGTCAAGCAGCCACAGAAAGTAGTAGGGGCGCGTACAATTACAACATTTAAAAGGTATTTGGACACGTACGTGGTTAGGGAAGGTTTAGAGGGATCTGGGCCAAATGCAGGCAAGTGGGTCAAGCCCAGTTTAGTAAACATGGTCGGCATGGATAAGTTGGGCCAAATGGCCCGTTTTTGTGCTATATTACTCTTCTTTTACAAGTGTTTTGTGAGGCAACAGAATATTTAATTTGCTGTGCCTAAATCTGTATTTAATTTTGCAATATTAGTCTGCATTTTAGCACAGATGGTTAGTTGTTTATGAGTGAGCTGCTGAGCTTCATATTCAACATCTAAGTCACTCATCACAATGAGACATCCTTTCTGGAAAGGACAGGAACTAAGAAGTTCCACAGCTCTAAGATCCTGAGAAAGATTAGACTACGAGATAGTTCCAGAGTAATATGAGTATGTGAAAAATGCAGAGTGCTAACAAGAAAATAATGACATGAAGTTGTTTTGCGAGTTATAGGATTTTTTGAGCATCTGTATAGTATAAATCTCCTGAGTGTAATTTGCAACAATAAAAACATGAATTGTTAGGAATAGTTCAGTGGGTGGGATGTATTTGAGGAAATTGAAATTTGCCTGAAACATAATAACACCAGTTCCAACAGGCACTGCAATATGTCTGGTCAGATGATTAACTTAAATCACGTAGAAAAGGACAATTTGATGAAGTTCATTGTTTTTCAATAAAAAGTAATACTAACTTATTGAAATGATGACTATTCAAAATAAAACATTTTAGTTAATATGACATAAAAATATAAAAAATGCTCAGCCTTGATTTGTACAGTTTTCATGCTGAACAGAGCATTATTCACATTAATAGGATCATAATTATCATATTTTATATTAAGATTTGCTCAATTCAGAAACCTCTTAATATTCTTGTCAATTTACTAACTTGACAAACCATCTTTAGTTTTTAGGATAAAGCTAATGGTTCAATACATCAGTTTCACAAAATTATCCTAAAAATAAAATTCCTTTTTAATAACATTTATATGAAGACTGGACATCTCTGAGCTATTTCACACCTTTACAGCTAATGACATGGCTTTGAAGAAAAGTTATTATTGTAATGTAGGAAACATGACTGTCAATTTGTACACAACCAACTGGTATGTATTGAGGCTGTGTTCACCACTGCCATTTGAAATCACTTGGATAAATACCACAATTTTAGCTTGTTACTGATATCAAATGGGGAAGGATGCCCACATGAAATATTTGGCAAAAGTGAGTCTTGTTCTTGAAGAAAGGAATTGTTTCAATGCATATTACCTAAAAGCTAGTTATATTACATCTGAATTACATGATAGTCTCCTATGAGGCCTCAGGTTATACATAAGAGTGAACACACATTACATAAAACTTTACACACACACACACACACACACACACACACACAGCCTGCCTTATATGATAGCCACAAATAGTAAAATGATAATGGCTGGAAAATTTGCTTTTGTGATGTTGATTGCAAGATAAATATTGGCCATTACAGTAGGGATAATTCTCTTACTCTGAGGCAATGGATCAAGGTCACTTAGAGCAACAGTGGGAGTGAAGTGGAATGAAGCTGGGAGGTGAACAATGACGCTGGAGATTCTGGATAAATTCCTGAGGAAGGGTGTGTAATTACCTGGCCTATCCCTGCTTCCCTTCTTGAACAAAGGAACCACGTTAGCTATCCTCCAGTCATCCAGTACTTGATCTGTGGCCAGGGCACCAGCAATCCCCTCGTTTACCTCCCACAGCAGCCTGGGATACATATCATCAGGCCCTGAGAGACCCAGCAGGTGGTAAATAAATGGAAGGTGCTGCTTGAGAGGGTGGTGAAGCCAAGTACTCCAGCAACATTTAAGAAGCACCTGGACAAGTACATAAACACTAGTGCAGAGGAGGCTTTGGACCAAGTACAAGGATGTGGGTTCAATGTAGTTTGGTGCTAGTTGGTCAGCATAGACATGGTGGACCAAAAGGCCTATTTTATGCTGTGCGACTCTATGACTCTTCCTTTTAATAGACCCATGGGATCTTTTACATTCATCTGAGGAGCTCATGAGGACTTGGTTGAATGTGTCCTCAAATGGTATGGCAATCTCCCATTGGTGCTCTAAAGTGTCAGCTTTGACATTTGTGCTTAAACCTGGAGTGGGATTTTGTGAACCTTGTGATTCAGAGGTGAAAGTGTTACTGACTGAGCGCAACTGATGTATAAAGGGGTAAAAATATGAAATACAAATTGCCTTTGATTTATTTCAGTTATTTTGGCTGTGTCAATGAATAAAAGCTTTTATAGCCCTTGCCACCCCTAGGTGGAGTACCAGTCACACATGCACACAATAAGAGTGTTTCAATGAACATTTCAATGCAGCAAATTATATATGGGCATAAAAAGGTAATCAGAACCACAGGAATATAAATATATTTAGGAGAAATAGTTCTGCGACATTTGGAGTAAGCTTAACAGTTTTTCCTGTTGCTAAAGCTCTCTGGTGGTTCACACAGGTGTTTGCAAACCATTACTCATTACCATCTTTTTGGGCAGTATATTTTAAGAAATCAGTTTCCCAGCCTCTACCTCTCTCCCTTGTTACTTCACCTTAGGCAGATGGAGTGTGTGTCTAAAAGCCACATGGAAGCACACACTCTGTTTGATAAGCTAAAGTGACGAAGAAGGGAAATATTAGATGGAAAATTCGCTTCAAAATGGAGTGGTATTATGGGTGCAAATTTGTTTATGTGGATAGATCACTATGACCATAATGGTGCACCCTATTTCCTGCACTGGAAACGTACTCTGTTGAATGAAAGAAGTGGAGAATTCAACGCAAATAGTTTTGTTCAATAACAACATACTAAATAATATATATAAAAAACTTAGCTTAGGAGCTGAAGCTAGATGTTTTACAAGTTTTTTTCATTTTCTACATTATTATAAACGATCTTCACAATTTCTCTTCCTTTTCTTTCTTCAGCCAGCTGTTTTTAGTTCAATCCACAGACTTTCAAACCTACAGGGAAATATTTGCAAGCAGGCAAACTTCCCTTGCAATCTTCCTTTTACTTTTTTCTTCTTGCTCAAAGTATCGCACAAATGGAGTCGCTGAGGGGATACCCATAGTTTGAGAAGGGAGATCTACGATATCCAACATAGAGGTAAATCAGTAGCTCATTATCTGGTAAAATCCAAAATCCCTTTTGTTTCTCATGGATTTTTCTATCTGCACTTCTACTTTAAAACACAAGTGTACAGTATTTAAAACTCTTGAAATATTTACACTCTTCAGCTGTTTTTGATTAGGATATAATGCCTTTCCCAAAATGCATTGCTTCATATTTTGTAATATTCAGTAATAATGACCACCACCTTACTTATGCCACTAATTTAGCTGTACCTTCCTCCAGTATCCTACTTTTCTCTTTTTTGGTCATGCTCCTAAATGTGAAATGATCAGCAACTTTGATATTTTTCCTCTTCTACTATCTCCCAAACTGTGTCTGGAGTTTAATCCAGATATCCTTGGACAGACTAGCACCTTGTGCCACGTCATTTTTAAAAGCCCCGAGTGCATCCATACAAACACTGTCAGCCCAGAGGTGCCCTGCACAGTTCCTGACATTTGTCAGGGGAAATTGGCACTGGTTAGCAAGCAGGGAGCTGGAGGGATTGCTGGATGGGATGGTGCAGATGCAGGATCTCCTCATTCCTGAAGACAAGCAGTGGAGGCCATAGCACTAGACCATGCCAGCCTTGCCACCCAGATCAATACAGCCTCAGTGATCTGGAGAAATGAATAACAATGTAATAAGTTGGGCAATGACCTTCTCCACAGGCCTGTGTCAGTGTCACCAACTTCTCTACAAAAGTCCACTCTCACATGATTTCGACTACGCCCGCCTCCCACCAAGGCTCATGCTCTGGTACTTTCACTGCTGCCTGCAACATCTTCTCTCATTGCCTTTACACCCACTGGGGACTCCTCCCCACTTGCAGCAAATGTAACAGCTGTGTGACCTACTTGAATCTTTCACAATATCTGATTCTGTCTCATTCCAGGAAGAAGAAAGCCCACAATAGCACAAGACATTAAAAGTTACCACTCAGGGAAAGGAAAACAAAACAGAAGTAAATCTTTGGGAGTTGAGTTTTTTCGGTTTTTTTTCAAAAGGAATGAATGCCTATTCAAAGGACAATAGAACATATGTCAGTAAAGTACTTTTTGGTTATGCTAAAAATAGAAAGGAGTTGTGCTGTTCCATGAAGTAAGGTACAAATTGCCAGCAAAAATGTTATTTGGTGTAGCTCATGTCTTACAGCATGAAATCTAATTTCATCTTTCTAACTAAGAACTGGATGTTCAAACTGATTTTTGAAAGTTATCAATGTCTACTGAGTTTGTAACTCTTGATTGAATAGGTACATTTTGGGTTTGATACCTACTTCCTGCTATCATTGTCTTTACCAGAGACATAGCTGATGGGATGTCCTTTTCCATGAGAAATCTCATCAATACATTGATGCTGGGGGTTAACATTTACATTCTTGCTTGATGCGGGGTTACAGAAAATTTTAAAGAATCCACATTTTGTTTTTTTGCAATGTAACTTTTCTTAGAGCACTTCACCTCTCTATCCTTTATATGGGGTACTAGTTCTGTGTCACGTATGGTACCAACCACAATAATACCCCCTTTTTGGTTAATAACCCCAATTCAACGACGTGGAGCAGGTGGATTTTAGGTTTAACTGGCCAGTAGAAATCCCACATTGTGCCTCTCATTGTCTGCCAGGAATGTTAGGGATTTAAAGCTAAGGTAAGACTAATGTCTGTAACTTCCTGGCTTCTCACTTTTCCTATTACAAAATTATGTAACATTTTCCACCTTTCAGCCCTTGGCTCAATGCTAATTCCTAGGGAGAATTGAAAAATTGTGGTGAATGCCTTTTTTATTCTCTTCAGAACTCCTTCAATATTCTGGAAGGCATTCTAGGGCTGGAACTGTTTCTTCTTTCATTCACTTCAACTTGTATGTTGAAGTTTCCTTTTGATATTGTGTAGGATTTAATATTCCCGTGATAGTTGGACTGGGAGATGAGGTCCCATATAAGTCAAGATAATGAATTGTGAAGCTGGATGAACACAGCAGGCCAAGCAGCATCTCAGGAGCACAAAAAGCTGACGTTTCGGGCCTAGACCCTTCATCAGAGAGGGGGATGGGGTGAGGGTTCTGGAATAAATAGGGAGAGAGGGGGAGGCAGACCGAAGATGGAGGGAAAAGAAGATAGGTGGAGAGGAGAGTATAGGTGGGGAGGTAGGGAGGGAATAGATCAGCCCAGGGAAGATGGACAGGTCAAGGAGGTGGGATGAGGTCAGTAGGTAGGAAATGGAGGTGCGGCTTGGGGTGGGAGGAAGGGATGGGTGAGAGGAAGAACAGGTTAGGGAGGCAGAGACAGGCTTGGCTGGTTTTGGGATGCAGTGGGGGGGAAGGGAAGAGCTGGGCTGGTTGTGTGATGCAGTGGGGGGGAGGGGATGAACTGAACTGGTTTTGGGATGCGGTGGGGGAAGGGGAGATTTTGAAGCTAGTGGAATCCACATTGATGCCATTGGGCTGCAGGGTTCCCAAGCGGAATATGAGTTGCTGTTCTTGTAACCTTCGGGTGGCATCATTATGGCACTGCAGGAGGCCCATGATGGACATGTCATCTAAAGAATGGGAGGGGGAGTTGAAATGGTTTGCGACTGGGAGGTGCAGTTGTTTATTGCGAACTGAGTGGAGGTGTTCTGGAAAGCGGTTCCCAAGCCTCCGCTTGGTTTCCCCAATGTAGAGGTAGCCACACCGGGTACAGTGGATACAGTATACCACATTGGCAGATGTGCAGGTGAACCTCTGCTTAATGTGGAAAGTCATCTTGGGGCCTGGGATAGGGGTGAGAGGGGAGGTGGGGGGCAAGTGTAGCACTTCCTGTGGTTGCAGGGGAAGGTGCCGGGTGTGGTGGGGTTGGAGGGCAGTGTGGAACGAACAAGGGAGTCATGGAGAGAGTGGTCTCTTCAGAAAGCAGACAGGGGTGGGGATGGAAAAATGTCTTGGGTGGTGGGGTCGGATTGTAGATGGCGGAAGTGTCAGAGGATGATGCGTTGTATCCGGAGGTTGGTGGAGTGGTGTGTGAGAACGAGGGGCATCCTCTTTGCGTGGTTTTGGCAGGGGCGGGGTGTGAGAGATGTGTTGCGGGAAATGCGGGAGACACGGTCAAGGGCGTTCTCGACCACTGTGGGGGGAAAGTTGCGGTCCTTGAAGAACTTGCACATCTGGGATGTGCGGGAGTGGAATGCCTCATCGTGGGAGCAGATGCGGCGGAGGCGGAGGAATTGGGAATAGGGGATGGAATTTTTGCAGGAGGGTGGGTGGGAGGAGGTGTATTCTAGGTAGCTGTGGGAGTCAGTGGGCTTGAAATGGACATCAGTTACAAGCTGGTTGCCTGAGATGGAGACTGAGAGATCCAGGAAGGTGAGGGACGTGCTGGAGATGGCCCAGGTGAACTGAAGGTTGGGGTGGAAGGTGTTGGTGAAGTGGATGAACTGTTGGAGCTCCTCTGGGGAGCAAGAGGTGGCACCGATACAGTCATCAATGTAACGGAGGAAGAGATGGGGTTTGGGGCCTGTGTAGGTGCAGAAGAGGGACTGTTCCACGTAACCTACAAAGAGGCAGGCATAGCTGGGGCCCATGCGGGTGCCCATGGCCACCCCCTTAGTCTGTAGGAAGTGAGAGGAATCGAAGTTCATCCCCTCCACCCAGTGCATCACACAACCAGCCCAGCTCTTCCCCTCCACCCACTGCAACCCAAAACCAGCCTAGCCTGTCTCTGCCTCCCTAACCTGTTCTTCCTCTCACCTATCCCTTCCTCCCATCCCAAGCCACACCTCCATTTCCTACCTACTAACCTTATCCCACCTCCTTGACCTGTCCGTCTTCCCTGGACTGACCTATTCCCTCCCTACCTCCCCACCTATACTCTCCTCTCCACCTATCTACTTTTCTCTCCATCTTCGGTCTGCCTCCCCCTCTCTCCCTATTTATTCCAGAACCCTCTCCCTGATCCCCCTCTCTGATGAAGGGTCTAGGCCTGAAACGTCAGCTTTTGTGCTCCTGAGATGCTGCTTGGCCTGCTGTGTTCATCCAGCTTCACATTTTATTATCTTGGATTCTCCAGCATCTGTAGTTCCCATTATCTCTCGCATTTAAGTCAGTTTGAAGCTAGAGATTGGACATCCTGCTAACTTCCGTACTCCCATCTCCTGTTTAAATCTGAGTGATCAGTGTTGAGAATGGTCTTTCTGTCCTGAAGTCCTCAAGTGACCATTCAATTATTATCCAACTATGCCACAGTGTTTTTTTAACCCGTGTTTTTTCCTATTTCAAGTTCACCTTTTACCTGTTTATTATTATGCAGAGCTGAATCTATTTCTGTATCCTTCCTTGATAATCAGGACAGCAGAATGATCATACAAGTAATCTACTTTTTATTCCTGCATTCATTCCTTCATGGGATGAGGGCATCACTGGTCAGGCCAACCTTTATTGCCCATCCCTAATTGTCCAGAAGGCAGTTAGAGTCAACCACATTACTGTGGGTTTGGATTCAAGAGTAGGCCAGACTAGGTAAGAATGGCGGATTTCCTTCCCCGAAGGACATTAGTGAACCAGATAGGTTTTTCCAACAATCAACAATTGATTCATGGTCATCATTAGACACTTAAATCTGGCTTTTTACTGAATAAAATTCCACCATCTGCTATGTCAGGGTTTGAACCTGAGTCCCCAGAACATTACTTGGATCTCAGGATTAACAGCCCAGCTATAATACAACTAAGCCATTGCTTTCTAAGGATGGTCACAACTGACTGATATTTGCCCACTCTCTTGCATGACCCAAATAGACAGCTCCAGACTGGTGGCTATGCATCTCCTTGAACGCATTAGCCTTATCCTCCCAACTGGGTTTTGTAGAGCCAAGAGACTGACTGTGATCAATTACCCGACTGCGTTGGTAAGAGTTCTCTGACAGATTCTGGATACCTGACTGTGGCCAGTACCCTGGACTCAAATGGGAAGACATGCTTTGCTGACTTTGCTAGAACCTCTATGATGGCCGCCTCCACAGACTTCGGTAAGGGCTATGCCCCCTAAGACAGCCAGACATGGTTACTATTTGTTGCAGATCCAGTGAGCTTGCCAGGTACTCTGCTGGCATATAGTTGCACACTGTCATACAGCAAAAGGTACATCCTCTTCACTTGAGGACAGATGCCAGCAAGCCATGCTGCTCGTTGTTGGAGTCACCTGAAAAACAGTTCTGAGATCCCTAAAGAGCCTGTAAGTGCCAAAATGATGGGGAGGAATCAACAAATGCCAAATACCAATGTCCATTGATGATGAGTGAGTGTGTCTGGTGTCTGTGCCCTGTAATTCAGTTTGATCCTAAGCAACATGAAGGTTCTTCAGAGAAACGTGGTGATGAGGCTTGAAGCAATGCTCAGTTTGATTTCCAAGTTGACAAACTCGAAATCTAGAGATAATGGGAACTGCAGATGCTGGAGAATTCCAAGATAATAAAATGTGAGGCTGGATGAACACAGCAGGCCAAGCAGCATCTCAGGAGCACAAAAGCTGACGTTTCGGGCCTAGACCCTTCATCAGAGAGCCCTCTCTGATGAAGGGTCTAGGCCCGAAACGTCAGCTTTTGTGCTCCTGAGATGCTGCTTGGCCTGCTGTGTTCATCCAGCCTCACATTTTATTATCTTGAAACTCGAAATCTAGCTTTGTTTGTCCCATTTAATAAGGTAGGAAGCTGAATACTAATAAGGCAAGTTTTATGATTAACAAAGTGTATTTCAAGCAATAATTCACTTAATTTACAACTCGTCACTACCTAGCAGGAAACTTGCCTCAGCACTTGCTAAGAGATGCAGCAAGAGTCTCCTGACATCAAGATAGGGTTCACAAGGCTTTTCATCTGATTCAGCTTGCCACAGCCATTTCATTCAGATCCCTATACAATTCTGCCCATAAGATTTATCAAAAGTCTGACATGGTAGAGATACAGAAGCGTTTATGCAGCAATGCAGTAAAGCCAGAAAATGAATAGTTAGAATACATGGTTTCTGGAAGAGATAGGCTATAATTTCTACTTTTGAAATACTAACGAGTTCTACATGAGCAAAATTCAAGCCAAAATAATTTCAAATAAGATGTTCAAACAAAAAACAGACATTGACCAGTATTATTTTTGGTACCCTTACTGGGAATATGCACATAATATGAGGCAGATTTACAGTTCACACCAGGCAAACCATGACATAAACCATGTGCAACATGGTGAGTGTGATTAAAGTGGAGAACAGACTCAAGCAAAAGGAAAGTACTTTGAGGAAATATGTCTGGAACTCTGCCAAAATACAAGGTATGATCAAAATCAATTCAGTGTCTTATTCTATCAAGGTACTGGTCTCTCTTATTGCACTTTCCACCACTGGTTTCACATTGTGGTATTCACGTTCGTAACATTCTGGCCTGTTATATTTCAAGCATAATTATATGTGACCACACTGACCAATGTAATTCCCTAATGTGTCAGTAAATTACAAAGGAAATTTGAAAATTGTTATGATAATGTAATTAAATTGAACATTTTCAAAACATTGATGCCACGCTAAATGTCTATGTAACCGGCACTTTAAAACACTAATAACTTATATTTAAATAGTATCTTTAGAGTAGCAGAACCTCATGAAGCACTTTACAGGAGTGTTACAGAGTCATATAGCACAGAAAGAGACCTTTCAGTCCAACACATCCATGCTAACCAAGTTTCCCAAAGTAAGTAGTCCTGTTTGCCTATATTTGGCCCATATCCCTCTAAACATTTCCAATTCGTATACCTGTCCAAAAATCTTCTACATACTGTGACTGTTCCTGTATCTACCACTTCCTCTTCTAATCATTCCACGTACAGACCACTCTCTGTGTGAAAATGGCCCCTTTTAAATCTTTCACCTCTCACTTTAAAATTACGCTCCCTAGTTTTGAGCTCCCCCATCCTGGGGAAAAGACTTTTGCTATTCACCTAATCTGTGTCGTCATGATTTTACAAACCTCTATAAGATCACCTTTCATCCTCCTCCACTCCAGTAAAAAATGTCCCAGCCTATCTGGCCAAACCTTAGAACTCAAAACTTCCAGTCCCGGCAACATTCTGCTAAATCTTTTTTTAATGCATAGTAATATCCTTCCTATGGAACAGCAACCAGAACTGTATGCAATACTCCAAAAGTGGTCTCACTGTAGTCATGTACAGCCTCTACATGTCATCCCACCTCCTATACTCAATGCTTTGACCAATGAAGGCAAGTGTGCTAAATGCCTTCTTAACCACCCTGTCTACCTGTCTTTCAAAGAACTATGTACCTGAGCCCCACACCGGTCTCTCTGTTCAACAACACTCCCCAACGCCCTCACATTTATCCAAATTAAATTCCATCTGCCACTCCTCAGCCCATGGGCCCAATTGATCAAGATCCCTTTCTAGCCTTAGATAACCTTCCTCACTGCCCACTATACCAACAATTTTGGTGTTATCCACAGAATTACTTACCATGCCTCCTAAATTGTTTATATAAATTACAAACAAAAGTTGATCAATGCCCTTGTTGACACTGAGTCAAATATAGATTTGCGTGCCAATTGCTTAATTTATTTGCGTCCGACATATATGGCCTAGCAAATCCTGACATTGAATGTGCATTATTAGGATGTGTTTTCCTTTGCAGATTACATTCTTGGATACTGTCATTTGGTTGGTGAATGAGCAGAAAAAAGATATGATCTCAAAGCCCTGATACAAGTACTTGGGCTATCCCCTGATGACGACCTTCTTAAGTAATTGCAGCTAGTTAGTGATAGTAGGAACTGCTGATGCTGGAGTCTGAGATAACAAGGTGTGGAGCTAGATGAACGCAGCAGGCCAGGCAGAAGAGCAGGAAAGCTGATGTTTTGGGTCTGGACACTTCTTCAGAAATTCTTCAGTGTTTGACAAAGGCTGCTGGACCTGCTCCTCTTAGCTATGAATAAAATATATGGAATTAACAGTCAAGACTACTTTTGAATTCAGATTCAATAATAACCAACTGTAAGTGTAAAAGTAACTAGCAGAGTTTGGAAGTTGGCTAAGACATTAATGATGGTCATTTGTGAACCTGGTCTGTACAATATTATTCAATAAAAATTGGCATGGACTGACAAAAGGAGATATGATGACAGATAACCAAAAGTATTGACAAACAGATAAGTTTTGAAGAGCATCTTCAAGGAAGAAAGTTGTAGTGAAGTAGTGAAATTTGTGGAAATAGTTTCAGAGCTAAGGGCTTCAGTAGCTGACAGTGAAGCACCGATAACAGAGCACCGATAACTTTGGTCCGCCTCCCCCTCTCTCCCTATTTATTCCAGAACCCTCACCCCATCCCCCTCTCTGATGAAGGGCCTAGGCCCAAAACGTCAGCTTTTGTGCTCCTGAGATGCTGCTGGGCCTGCTGTGTTCATCCAGCCTTACATTTTATTATCTTGGATTCTCCAGCATCTGCAGTTCCTATTATCATCAATTAAAATTGGGGTTGCTCAAGAGGCCATAACAAGAGGAGTACTGATAACTCAGATAAGGTTAGAGAAAGGCACGAGTGAGGCTATGAAGACAGTTGAAAGCACGAATGTGAATGTTAAAATCAAGATATTACTTAATCTGGAGTCAATTCAAGTAAGCAAGTGCAAGGTGATGGGAGAATTGGATAAAATTTAAACAGAATCTTTGTTAGTTAAGAAGAGTAATAAGGAAAGAATGCGATTAAATTCACAACCTACAGTCTACGTAAGACTAAGCAAAACTTGTTTTCATAGTAATTGCTGCACACTACTGGCCAATAACAGTATTATCTTGACATCGTTTGTACAGAAGAGATTCAAACTTCCAACTTTATGCAAAGACTGTGATTTGTAATTTAATTAATTTATGTAATTAAGTCTAATTATCATATTTAATGTACAATGGACAATATTTCAGAAATTATCATCCCACTTTGTTAAAGTGATAAGCAACTTTTGAATTATTGAGAAAGATTTTTTTTCTAATTAACATAACATGGATGCATAAATCAAGACAATTGGAATAATTAAGCAGTCTGTTATCTCTAATAGCTCGACGATCAGACCTAAAAATTCCACAAGGATAAGATTTATGGATTTTGAGTTACCAGAGGACATACAAGAATATTTATGCCTGTGTCAATTCTTTCATACTTTTAAAGGAGAAATATTTGAAAGAAAATATTACACCATTGGGAAATGGAGGTAATTTAAGGATGGAAATCATAAAATTGACATATTTCAACAGTATTCCATCACCTATCTGAAGTGGTAAGATGAAACTTGTCTCATGTGGCTGCACTGTTAGGGAATGCACAACAAAAAGGCCAAGCACTTCATTTAATGATGGTTTCACTGATGAAAATAAAAGAGAATGTCACGATATGGATAGAGGCTGAGGTTTACAGTGTCATAATAGAAATGCACAAATTAAAAAAATACTTTATGTAAGACTTCACAGAAAAGGAACTGGCAAAAAAAAAACTCCAAAAGAAGACCTTATTTGTGAAATCATCAAATTTGCAACACATAAGGAAATGATTGAGCTCACAATAATGTTAAATCTTTAACTTATCTGTTCTAACACTAGTTTCCTGTTCTTTCCCTCTATCAATTTGCATTATTCCTTTAAAATATTTATCCAGTTACTATTTTGAATGATAATCTGATCTCTATCTAATAGCTACATGTGGTAAAGTATCCTGTCTTTAAATAATAAATGATGTGAGAATTTTTTAATTTTACTCTTTGTCATTTAATTAATAATACTAAATCTGTTCCTAACAGTAACCAATTTGCCAAAGTTATGGCCTTTCTGAGTTTTTCTTAATTTTGAAATTCACGAGTAAATTCCCTAAATGCTCAATTTCAGTAAATTTTAACTCATGTTTTTGTCAATCTTTAAAATTATATAATCTAATTAGGAGTGTCATGTTAATGAAGGTTGTTGTGGCCATTTCATATTGTTTGCATCTTTTTCACAAAAATATACGCCTAACTGGTCACAATCTTTAATTGTGGCCTAGACAATTCAAATATAGTGTAATTTCCTTGTTTGATTATTCAATGTCTAAAGTGCAAAACCAAGGGATCCAGAAGTTGAACGTGTCTATTTTTGAGGTGGGCAGCTGAATTTGGAGCCCATTTTTTGTTTCAGATCTTGAGGCCCGAGGCTTTCCTAATAAGGATCTCCACCATAACGGCGCTGTAGGTAAGAAGCATTGCTAAATCAGGCTATTGTTACTTGGCCTGGAACAGGGGTTAGTGGTGTGGGGAACGGGGAACACAGAGCCAAGAATCAAGTGTCTTGTTGGGTGTTAGAATTGTGATTTGTTTGGATTATTATTGGTGATTATTGGGCCATGCTCAGAGAGTCAGCTGTTGGAAGGGGCTACGATAGTGTCTAAGGAGAGCAGAAGTCAAGATTAACAGTAATGACTTGGCAAAGAATTTCTCCCTCATCCAAATCGGATGTTTTTAAAGTTTTTAGATTGTAACATGTGTAATACTGGAAGGGCAAGTTCTGTGGATCTCAGATAATTACAAGTCATATCTTAAACAAAGAAGCTGTGAAATGTATCTGGATTTGCTGAAAATACTAGGTGGCAACTGAAGCTATGAAAACAGTATATAGAGGCTGCAGAGTAATTTTTAGTGGTCAAGTGAGAGAGAAACAAGGTGATAGATGAAATAAAATAAGGCTATACAAAAGAAGTTATTTACTTCAGTTAGAATAGAAAAGCAGATGAATGTTTTTTTAAAACTGCAAGAGTTTTGAATTTTGATATTCAGAGTGACATGATGCACTCATATGCAGAAAGGTAGTAGGCAGGTACAGCAAGTAATCAGGACACAAATGGCTTGTTGGCTTTTATTAAAGGGAATCTGAGTACAAAACAAATATACAGGACTTTGATGAGACCAAACCTGGAGTTACCATGTGCAGCTTTGGTCTTCATATCGCGGGAAATATATACTCATCTTGGAGGAAGTACAAAGAAGGTTCACTGGGCATAAACATAGAAACACAGAAAATAAGAGCAGGAGAAAGCCATTCAGGCTCTGAGCCTGATCTGCTATTGAATATGATCAGGACTGGATCATTCAATACTTTACCTTGTTCCAGCTTTCTCTCCATATCCTTTGATGTCTTTGGTCCTGAGAACTATATCTAACTCCTTCTTGAAATTATTCAATGTGTTGTCTTCAACTGCTTTCTGTGCCAGGGAATTCAATAGCCTTTCCACTCCTTAGGTGAAGAAGTCTCTTCTCATCTCAATCTTAAGTGGCCTATGTCATATCTTTAGAATGTGATGCCTGGGTCTGAACTCCCAGGTCATCAAGAGCACCCTTCCTGCGTTTGCCCTGTCCAGTCCTGTGAGAATTTTACAGATTTCTATGAGATTCCCTCCTTATTGTTCTAAAGTCCAGTGAATATGGTGTTTGAACTGATTCCATCTCTCTTCATGTGTTAGTACTGCCATCAAAGCAATTAACTCATTAAATCTTCATTGTACTCCCTTCAGAGCCAAAACATCCTTCCTCAAGTAATGAAACAAAATTGTACGCAATACTACAGGTATGTTTGTACCAATTCTCTGTTCAACTGCAGTAAGGCACCCCTGCTCCTGCACTCCAATCCAATTGCTATAAAGACTAACATACTACTTGCCTTCTTCACCAGCTAGTATATTTTCATGCTTACTTTCAGTGACTGATCTACAAGGACGCACAGGTTTCATTGCAACTCCCCCTTTCCAAATCTATTGCCTTTCAGATTTTGTTCGTAGCAGGGGAGGCAATGACCTAGTAGTGTTGTTGCTGGACTGTAAATGATAATGTTCTGGGGAACTGGGTTCAAATGCTGCCATGGCAGAAGGTGAAATTTGAATTCAAGAAATATTCTTCTAAAAATCTGAAATTAAGAGCCTGATGACCACTATGAATACATTGTTTGATTGTCAGAAAAACCCATTTATTTCATGAATGCCCTTTAGTGAAGGAAATTGCCATAATGCCTGGTCTTGACTATATGTGACTCCAGAGCCACAGCAATGTGGTCGACTCTCAACTGCCCTCTAGGTAATTAGGGATGTGCAATGAATGTTGGCCTGGCCAGTGATGCCATCATCCTGTGAATGAATTTAAAAAAACCTACTTTCCTGTTTTTGCTACCATAGTGGGCAACTTCAGTTTCATCCATAATCTTCTTCATCTGTTATGTATTTGCTCATTCACTCAACTTGTCCAAAGCATAATTAAACATCCTGGCATCCACCTCACAACTTACTCCTCCACCACATTGTGTCATCTGCAAACTTGGTGGTATTGTATTTAGACTCCTGCCTAAGTCACTGATATATTTTGTGAATAGCTGGGGTCCAAGCATTGATCCTTGCAGTAGCTCACAGGTCACTGCTTGCCACTCAGAAGAAGTCTTTTGTTTCCTGTATGCAACCATACCTCCATCATTGACAGAACAACATTCCCAATCCCATGCCTTTTAGTTTTGCATGCTAATCTATTATGAGATTAACTGCTGAACTGCTCCCAATCCTTAGGACACTTTTTTTTCCTCTGTCAATTTTGTTGCCCTTTCCTTGGATCCAACACTATACCTCATTTCCTTTGTTAGCCACGGCCAGGCCACCTTTCCCATTTTACTTTTGTGCCAGGCAATAATGTAGAATTGTTGCAGTTCATCCATGCACTCTTTAAATAAATTCCCTAATTTATCATAGCCAGCTAGCGTCTCTTACTATGTAGTTTCCTTTATTCAGATATAGGATCTTATTCTCGGAATCAAACAAATTACTCTTTATCCTGGATCAGAGTTTGTCCTGTGATGGGAAACTGAATGAAGTGCGTCAATGCTGCTGGAGTTTAAACAAATGAGAGAGGATCCTATAGAATCATGCAAGATTCTGAAGTGGTTTAATAGCGTTGACACTAAAGAGGTTGATTGCTTGATTAGGAGATCCAGAATGTAGGGGCACAGTTTCAGGATCAGGCCTCATTCATTTTTCACTGATATACAGGGAGTTTTTTTTTCCATGAAAGTTTTGTGAATCCTTGGAATTACCTACCTCTGAGGCTTGTGGAAAAATTTTAGATGCTCAAAGAGCTGAGTGATGTGAGAATCAGGCAGGAAAATGGATTGGAGGCACAAGACTAATCATGTCATATTGAATGGAGCAGGCCGAAAAGACCAAGTGGTCTGATCTGGTTTAAAATTGTAATGTCTTTGACACATATTACATGCCCGAAAAACCTGACTCCTTGAACAGTTTTTAATTACATGTCCTAATGTCTCCTTGTTTGTTTCAGTACAAGTTATTTATTTTTTTAAATTTATATTTGCATGGTACCTTGAATACTTTACTGTATAAAGGTGTTACATAAATAAATTTAGTATTATTGACCTTGATACAATGATTGGAATTCTTTATCCATAATATCCGTGTCCCTATCTTTGAAGTGGGATTTGCCTTTTCTCAGAAACATTAGTAAATGTGCATCACGCTCTAGCGATTTATATACCAAAGTTAGCACCATAGCCCTCCCACTGATTGGGGACAGCCAGACCAGTGTCAAGTACTATGCACATGTAAATAAAGGGTGACTTGGTGTCAGGATATCGGCCTCTTTGGAGTTATTTGACCCATGACCCTTCTTCTGACTTCTTCATAGGAAGAGTAATGGGATTTGAAATGATAACTTTGTTTCTCTCTTCATAGATGCTGCCAGAACTGCTGAGTTTCTCCAGCACTTTCTGTTTGGATTTCTGATCAACTGCATCTGTAGTATTTTGCTGTCATTTGAAAAATTTTGTGACTTCTCTTTTTGACAAAAAAATCAACATCATCCTTTCTTTTGGCTTTGAGATCCCTTTAAGAAATACTGATTATTTCTTGTTAACACAAGCAGGTGGGTCTTGACAGATCACTGATCCTTTCACGTTTGTATATTTGAATATTACCTTGGGCCTATAATCTCTCTTAGAAAGGTATAGGATTTCTATGAGCACATCACTCTCTATTATCAACTACCTCCACACCCCCACCATCCCCAGCACCATCTCCTTCAGGTGCAATACAGCTTGATACTTCCCCCTGCTCCCCGGCTCACCCATAACAATAAAATTATGTTACCACAAACTATATAAGTGTGCAGAGCAAGCTACCATAGCCACAAACATTTCAGAAAACAGAATAATACATTGTAATTCAGCCAAGATGTTTTCCAAAACCTTACATTTTACCTGAGGATTCCGTTAGCATCACTTCCTGACTTGAATAGCTTCTAGCTCTAGTAAGGTGAACAGAAATGAATTTGGAATTGCACATTGTGACTATAAATTACAATTGCAACAAGTTCTAACTGGCTCCTTTGATTTGCATTTATTAATGAGGTTCCCATGCATTTCATATGGGGACTCTGGCTGCTGAGAGAAAATCAGAAAAGGCTGACCACCATCAGCTGAGATTTCAGTCAACTCCAGGACTACAGCTCTCTGCTTTTAGAATAAAATAAATTAGTGCAGCCTCCACCAACTCTATTTCATAGATTACAGGGAGAGATTTAATAACCATGTTGCTTTAACCAAGTTAAGTGAAAGTTCTCCTCCCCATCAGCTAAAAATAATATGTGTATGATTCTAATCTTTACTTTGTGTCTTAGTGTCCTCTAAGTGTCATTACCTGAGCGACAGCAGGAAAGCTGGCCCATCTATGAACAAAATACTACAGCATGTTTATTCCAAAGCACTCTGAGAATTCAATGCCTGCCACAAGCTTCTTTTGGCCAAAAAAGTGTGGTGTTTAAAGGGGATCTGTACCTGCAAGTCTGATAAGAATGGAATGCTTGTGAATGATAATGTATCTTTGTTGTCATATTCCGTTAACTATTCTGTTGTATAAGGAAAGATGGTACATAACCAGAGCTGAAGAATTCAATCATTTTAGGATTTTTGCTCAGTATTCATTTAGGCAAACAATATTAGAAATTAGCTGGGCTTATGTGTTGTGTTTTAAATAAAGTGAACTCACACTGTCTATTTTTTTTTAAAAAGAAAATGCTGAAAGCATTCAAGATGTGTATTAAAACCATATGGGCTAATTTGAGGAATATCATGATTTGCAGTCTACTTCAAACTGATTCAGTTAAGTTCAATTGTCTCATTCCAAGCCCATCAGCCAGATGGCAGCCATTCATTTCGAGAACAGCAGGAGATGCTTCCCTCCAACCCACACTCCAAAGAAGGAAAGGAGATAGGCTGGACAATAAAATCTGGCTATTGGCAACTCACTACTGAATCGGAAGTTAGCGCCATGGCCCTCTCCTGATTGGGAACAGACAGAAAATACATACAGGAGCACACAGGCTGATCTTGAAAAGGTTGCAGAACAAAATCCTTGACCTCCAGCTGGGAGTTCTTTTGCTTTGAAAAGTTGCCTGCACAAAGTTAACATGAAAACCAATCAAGTCAGCCCACAAAAGCAAGAAGATGCGGCTTAATATCTTTTTTGATGGTATTTGCCTGTGTTTAACTCAATTCAATAATTCTCTCATTGACTGTTACTCTATTTGCCACCAGAGGGAGGCACCCAGAGGTTTCTTGATATAAACATATTTAAATCCTGTATCTTGGTGCAACCCTGATGTAATTTGAGTTTAGGATCTTTGTAGATTTCACAAATTCACACATACACCCTTTGTGAGACCTCAACTAATAAATCTTTAAAAACACTCTCCAGATGTCCTGATCCTGCATAATAGTTCCCAAGAGAAGTCAATTACATTATCACATCACTCACACACAACATCAGTCTATCTTGGCCATCAAAATGATCAGTTAACTGCCAGTTGTGCTAATTGGGTACATCGTTAGGTCAACAGGCAGAAGTCATTTGTCTAAAGTTAACCTCCAATATTTCCTCTAGGATCCACAGGATTGGGATCCTCTTTTTTTAAGCTTACTGCACTGTGGATCTTATGCTGTCTCATTAGTTATAACGTTGATATGTATCAGAGTACAAAGGAATACACCATGATCAATTGATGCACCCCTTTAAATCCTCTGTTCTTGCAAACTCCAGCACCTCATCCAACTACCATTTCCTTCCCAAAGCCCTTGAATGTGTTGTCACCTTCCAAAATTATGCCCATCTTTCCAGTAGTAACAAAATTAATCCTTTCAATCAGGTTTCTGATCAATTACAGTACAAACATTGATCAAATCAAAGATATATATGTATAATGCCTTGTGGATGTGAGAAAGGTAAACTATTCCTCCTATTCCTTCTTGACACTCTATGTAGTCTTTGCAAAAAATTACTACACCATCCTCCTCCAGTACCTCTCCAATGTTATCTAATTTAGTAGGAATGTTCTCAGTAGTTCTGACCCTAGCTATTCAATTACAGTCAAAGAAATATACATTGCTCTCTCTTCTCAATTCCGTTCCATTATTCTGTAGAAAGCCATGAGTCTACCCTGGGCTTTCCTACTTTTCATGTACATTCTGCCTGGGAACATCACTGTCCACATGTAAACTAATGATTTTCAACTCTACTTCACCACTCCATCCTTTGACCCATCCATTACCTTCACATTTTCATACTGTTTAACGGAGAACCAGCTTTGGTTGAGCAAGAATTTTGTCCAACTAGGGCAGCTCAGTGGCTCAGTGATTATCACTGCTGCTTCACAATGCCAGGAGCGCAGGTTTGATTCCACCCTCGGGCGACTATCTGTGTGGAGTTTACACATTCTCCTTATGTCTGCGTGGGTTTCCTCCAGGTGCTCCGGTTTCCTCCCATAGTCCAAAGATGTTTAGGTTAAGTGGATTAGCCGTGGGAAATGCAAGGTTATAAGGATACAGTGTGCCTGGTGGAATGTTGTTGAGAGTGCCGATGTGGACTTAATGGGCCAAATGGCTTGTTTCCACACTGGAGTTTCTATGATTTTAACTAAATTTTGGGAAGACTCACACTGATGTCTTTGATCCCCACAACAAACTCTATTCACAGCTTTGTCTGGTTACTGTTGGAGGGAGAATGAGACTGTTCACAATCTTGGTGTCATAATATCACTTATTTCTACATCTTTAATACCACCTGAATCCACTCATCTCAGCTCATCTTCTGCTGAAACTTTCATCCACACACTTACCTCTCAGCTTGACTATACCACTGCATGTTAGCCAGCCTTCCATTTTCTAACCGTTATATAACTGGGATAATCCAAAATTGACCAAATCCTGCTCACCCATCATCGTTTTGTACTAATCTATATTGGTACAATAACAAACACAACAAAAACTTGCTTTTGCGTAACAACTATTGAGCACTGGCAGCACAGTGTCACAGTGGTTTGCACAGCTGCTGTACATCACCAGAGACCTGGGTTCAATTCCAGACTTGGGCGGCTGTTCTCCCTGTGTGTGCTTGAGTTTCTGTTGAGTACTCCCGTTGCTTCCCACAGTCCAAAAGTTGTCCGATCTAGTGGATTGGTCTTCCTAAATTGCCTCATAGTACAGGCTAGGTGGATTAGCTACAGCGAACATGGGGTTATGGGGATAGGGAAGGGAGTTGGTTTGAGTGGGATGCTATTTGGAGAGTCAATGCAGGTTCAATTGGCTGAATAGAATTTTGATTCTAAGTCTTGTTTTAGATGATCTCAAGTTTATGGTGGGTAGAACAATCGATACTGACCAGGAGTTTCATTGAATTGTCAAATCTTGTGATGACAAACGTATGGTTGAGAGGTTTAGCAACAAAGGCTTAGGCAGTGAGAGAGTCAGTCTGTGTTGAGAAGTTGGAAAAAAATGAGCACAGTAATGTCATGGATATGTGGCTGAAATATTAGCTCAGGATGAAATATGACTACAAGGCTATGAACAGTTTGATTTTAGTGTCGGACAGTTGCCTGAGAAAACATTGGAATACCATGGCAGTAAAGTTCATGGTTGGGACTGCTGGCAATTACTTCAATTTTCCCAATATTTAATTGGGGTGATTTTCTGCAATGCTGGATTTGCACAACCATTTGAAGAAACTGCATGCTTGAAAGATGATTTGACGTAAAACTCTCGCACATATGGAAACTTGTATCAGAGATAATGGGAACTGCAGATGCTGGGGAATCCGAGATAATAAAGTGGAGAGCTGGATGAACCAGCAGGCCAAGCAGCATCTTAGGAACACAAAAGTTGATGTTTCGTGCCTAGACTCTTCATCAGAAAAGGGAGAGGGAGAGAGGGTTCTGAAATAAATAGGGAGAGAAGGGGAGGCAGACCGAAGATGGATAGAGGAGAAGATAGATGGATAGGAAACAGACAGGTTAAAGAGGCAAGGATGGAGCCAGTAGAGGTGAGTGTAGGTGAGGAGGTAGAGAGGGGATAGGTCAGTCCGCGGAGGATGGACAGGTCAAGGGGCGGGATGAGATTAGTAGGAAGGAAATGGGGGTGTGGCTTGAGGTGGGAGGAGGGGATAGGTGAGAGGAAGAACAGGTTAGGGAGGTGGGGATGAGCTGGGCTGCTTTTGGGATACAGTAGCGGGAGGGGAGATTTTGAAGCTTGTGAAATCCGCATTGATACCATTGGGCTACAGGGTTCCCAAGCAGAATATGAGTCCCACTTCCTACAGACAAAGGGGGTGGCCATGGGTGGCCACATGGGCCCAAGCTATTCCTGCCTCTTTGTAGGTTACATGGAACAATCCCTCTTCCGTACCTACACTGGCCCTAAACCCCACCTCTTCCTCTGTTACATTGAAAACTGTATCGGCGCCGCCTCGTGTTCCCAAGAGGAGCTCGAACAGTTCATTCACTTCACCAATACCTTCCACACCAACCTCAAGTTCACCTGGACTATCTCTAACACCTCCCTCACCTTCCTGGACCTCTTTGTCTCCGTCTAAGGCAACTACTTAGAAACCAATATCCATTTCAAGCCCATTGATTCACACAGCTACCTAGAATACTCCCCCTCCCACCTACCTTCCTGAAAAAATGCCATCCCCTATTTCCAATTCCTTTGCCACTGCCACATCTGCCCCCAGGATGAGGAATCCCACTCCCAAAAATCTCAGATGTCCTCATTTTTCAAGGACTGCAACCTCCCCACACACCCCCTCCCAAAGTGGTCGAGAACGTCCCCAACCATGTCTCCTGCATTTCCCTCAACTCATCCCTCACACCCCGTCCCCACAATAACCACCGAAAGAGAATCCCCCTCATCCTCACATACCACCCCACCAACCTCCGTCTCCAACACATCATCCTCCAACACATCCACCATCTGCAATCCGACCACACCACCAAAGACATTTTTCCCTCCCCTGCTTTCCAGAGGGACCACTCTCTCTCTGACTCTCTCATCTGCTCTACAGTCCTCTCCAACCCCACCACACCTGGCACTTTCCCTCGCAACCGCAGGAAGTGTTACACCTGCCCCCATACCTTCTCCCTCACCCCCATCCCAAACCCCAAGAAAATTTTCCACATTAAGTAGATGTTCACTTGCATATCTGCCAATGTGGGATATTGCATCCTCTGTACCCGTTGTGGCCTCCTCTCCATTGGGGAAACTAAACGGAGGCTTGGGGACCACTTTGCAGAACACCTACACTCGTTCCGCAAAAAACAACCGCACCTCCCAGTCGCGAACCATTTCAACTCCCCGTCCCATTCCTTAGACGGCATGTCCATCCTGGGCCTCCTGCAGTGTCATGACTATACCACCCAAAGGTTGCAGGAACAGCAACTCATGTTCCGCTTGGGAACACTGCAGTCCAATGGTTTCAATGTGGATTTCACAAGCTTCAAAATCTCCCCTCCCCCTACTGCATCCCAAAACCAGCCCAGCTCCTCCCTGCTTCCCTAAGCTGTTCTTCCTCTCATGTATCCCCATCTCCCACCTCAAGCCACACCCCCATTTCCTTCCTACTAACCTCATTCCGCCCCCTTGACCTGTCCATCTTCCCCGGACTGACCTATCCCCTCCCTACCTCCCCACCCACACTCACGTCTATTGGCTCCATCCCACGCCTTTAACTTGTCTGTCTCCTCTCCACCTATTTTTTCCTCTTTCCATCATCAATCCGCATTCCTCTCTCTCCCTAGTTATTTCAGAACCCTCTCCCCCTCCCCCTTTTCTGATGAAGTGTCTAGGCCGAAACATCAGCTTTTGTGCTTGCAAGATGCTGCTTGGCCTGCTGTGTTCACCCAGCTCTGCACTTTGTTATCTCACATATGGAAACTGATGTGTTTTGGAATGGTATCTGACACGGTCCAGTCTCTAAGCAGCTTCACGGTACATTTCTGATTCACTTATAACATGCTTCTACACTTCAATGCTGCACCTCAGGCTGCACCAGAAACTATCATTGTATCATCTTGTTGCTGCAAGAGCAACATGTGTGTTCAGGGAAACACACCCAGCTCATGGACTGGACAGGGCTGCATCTCTAGCCTGTGCACTTGCTGTCATAGTGCTTAATCGCTTGAGTGTGGGAAGAAGGATCTGAATTCATGGGCACTGGCACCAATAACCAGGAAGAAGGGAGCAGCGACAGTGTGAGGGCATGTACTTAGCCTAATCTGAAGCTTGTGTCTTTGCAAATTAAGGACAGAGCTGGAAGGGTTTGACTGAATGGAGAATTAAAATCCAAAAAGAAAGGTCAAGGCAATAGAACTGTACAGCAAAGTGCATAAAGACAAGTTCTTGAACAGAAACATACAAGAAGGATGACTGAAAGATATTACTGAGAAAGGATCTTGATTTGGAAGGTGAAGAATTACAATTGATATGGGATGGAGTCTAGGCATAACAAGAGTCAAGAAATAGTGGTGGCAGCAGTTTATAGGCCTCTAATAGTAGTTATACCATTGGGCATAGCATTAAACCAGAATCTATGAAGCATGAAATAAAGGCAATGTAATAACTGCAGGTAATTCTAACCATCGTAGAGGCTAAGTTGACCAAATTAGCAATAGTGGTTGGAAGGTAAGGTTGTAGAATACTTTCATGGTGGTTTACTGAAGCAATACATTATGGAACAAACTTGGGAAAATATTATTTTAGTTCTAGTAATGAGTAATGATACAACGTTAAATATTAATCTCACAGTAATAGATTCATTTAGTAATAGTGATCATACTGCACTTGAACTTCACACCAAGTTTGCTAGTAGGTTCTTTGGCAAGCTTGTCAATGCACCAAGTATTTTTTTCTAATGCCCGTCAGTCTTTTTCTGCATGTTCTCCACCAACGTTCTATTTCCAAACCTTTTGCAAACCAACCTTTCTGCAATCTTGTCCTCCAGTGGGATTTGGAGCCCCTTACCCTTAAGCCCCCTTGATGCATGTCAATCATGCTCAATGTCTCGGCAGCTGTAAATCATGCCTTTAAAATTATAACATTTTATAAATCCTTATAAAATTTGTGCAGTTTCTGCACACAAAATGGTGTTCGTGTGTATAAAATCACATGACAGAATTGAATTGTCGTCAGAATCTTGGCTTCATGTTTCTGCATGATTGATGGTATAGCAGGTCTTGGGAATCTGAAAGTACAAAGAAACAAGGATGAGAAATGATATGAATGTGAAAAGTTGAATTTGTCATTTTATTACGATTTCAACTTCACTGCTTCCACATGGACTTGCTGTGTTTGTATCATTGAATGTCAACATCATCTCCTCCGTGGGATGAGGGGATGCACAACCTTGTCTGTTATTGTGCTTATGTTTGCACTTATAATTACAATATCAGCTTATCCTGCAAGAAAGGGGAGGTATGTGAGTGCGCATGGTGCAATTTGTTAAGGAAGTGTGGTTATGCAGCATGCATCAAGTGTGTGAAGGTGAAGTATGCTATACATACTTGCCATGTGTAAAGTTTAGTATGGAATGTAGGTAGTTGAGTGAAGAGATGTTGGAGAATTAGAGACTATGTGAGTCTCAAGGCTCAGTTGAATGGCTAAGACATTTGAAAATGCTTTCACGAGCCTTAACCACTCCAATGAACATACATAGAACATAGAACATAGAACATTACAGCACAGTACAGGCCCTTCAGTCCTCGATGTTGTGCTGACCTGTCATACCAATCTGAAGCCCATCTAACCTACACTATTCCATGTACGTCCATATGCTTGTCCAATGACGACTTAAATGTACTTAAAGTTAGCGAATCTATTACCACTGCAGGCAAAGCGTTCCATTCCCTTACTACTCTCTGAGTAAAGAAACCACCTCTGACATCTGTCCTATATCTTTCACCCCTCAATTTAAAGCTATGCCCCCTCATGCTCGCCGTCACCATCCTAGGAAAAAGGCTCTCCCTATCCACCTTATCTAACCCTCTGATTATTTTATATGTCTCAATTAAGTCACCTCTCAACCTTCTGCTCTCTAACGAAAACAGCCTCAAGTCCCTCAGCCTTTCCTCGTAAGACCTTCCCTCCATACCAGGCAACATCCTAGTAAATCTCCCCTGCACCCTCTCCAAAGCTTCCACATCCTTCTTATAATGCGGTGACCAGAACTGTATGCAATACTCCAAGTGCGGCTGCACCAGAGTTTTGTACAGCTGCAGCATAACCTCTTGGTTCCGGAACTCGATCCCTCTATTAATAAAAGCTAAAACACTGTATGCCTTCTTAACAGCCCTGTCAACCTGGGTGGCAACTTTCAAGGATCTGTGCACATGGACACCGAGATTTCTCTGCTCACTTACACTGCCAAGAAATTATTAAATGTCAGCTGACACTGTATCCAGGTCCTTGGGGCTAGACTCCTTGCATTGACACTGCTGACTCTTTCTTCCAATTATTTTCCACAGTAGATTTAATTCCAAAAGATGGACGGCTTGGGTCAGTTTCCATAATTAAAGTTTTAAAAAACTGAATCTTGACGCCAATCAGTAATCACTTCCACTTTAAGAGAAATGGACCTGGGTGTAGATGACCAAGCCATTCTAATAATGCAGCTAACACAGCTCTGTTGTAATGAAGACTCTAAATTCAACTGTGTATGGTGGGCTTTCCTGAACCTCAGAACCTGGCACTACACCTTTCCTGAGAGCAAGCTACTCTCTCCAGTTTGATATCCTTCTTCCCAAATCAGGCTCTCATTATTCACTCCCAGCACTGACTACTCAGTGACCTCCTCTGGACCACTTACCATCTGACTGTAAGCCAAATGGGTCAATTAGACTCACATTTGGACAGGACGCCCCTCACTGACAACTTACACACACTGCACATAGTCTTACTCATCTTCCTGTTTCACCCTATAGTCTCTACATTGTGGTCAGAAGCTCTTCCCTATCCTTTTCCAGCACCTGCTTCAACTGGAATATACCTTGCTTTCAAGAGTCATGAGCTGGCTTTACATACGGCTAGCCTCACACAAACATAGCCACTCTGCAGAGAAATGCAGCGAGTCAGCAGTTTGCTTAGTGCTGGGCTGTAGGCTAGTTATTTAAATTAGCCCACAGCTAAAAGTATATCACAAGAAATGGACAAATGGGTTTCCTAATGCCTGTTTACGGCCTAATTCAATTTGATATCATGGACACATCAGACACACTGATGAGTCAGATCAATATGCTCTTTAAAAGGCATTTGGTACAATAAATAATGTCATCCTGACATAATTTTTATTAACTATATTCAGAAGTCCTCCAAAATGTGTTTCTAATAGATAACAGACAGGAGACGTTGTTATGACTTCTGCAATGTTTTCCAGATTGAGAATATTTAATGTACAATGCATAAGCAGTTACTACATTTTCACAATGAACAAACTCTCTTCAACATTTTGGGACTGAAACAATGGAGTATTGTCTCTTTTAAAATAACTGAATGGAGTAATTGTGCAATTTGCACACAGTTGCCTGAATCATGTGCTTCTTGTACCCGTAAAGCTGCTATGTGAAGACAAAACATCAAAATATGGAGCCTGATTCACACTAATATTATTTCTGACCAATGAATGTTTGTTATTGATGTTCATCTCACTGATGTGCAACTGATTTGAATGATAACTTTTAGTTCACACTCTAATGGGCTGAATCAATTCTGTTGTCTTAAGTTTATCAAAGATGATTAATGCTTGTAAATTGTAGCTTTATACTGCATATGACCTCATATCCTGGAAACACTGGAATCCAAACATTCAACTTAGTTTGAATCTCAGCTTCAGGGATTGCGATTTGTGATTACCCCATTCTAGATAAAAGTGATACAAGCATTGTATGCATTTTGTGTTTCTCATCACCTTGTTTGTTTGTGTTCAGTAGCCCAGCACTCCACACTCTGCTGAGTGGTAGCATGCTTTGTCGGGGGCCTGAGTGCATGTGTAACTGGTAGGAATGACAAACAGCCTGCATTGCTTAAAGCCAACATGCAGGTGAAGTGATTGTGCATTTTGGTTGCACCAGGTTTGTGAGCTCCATCAATAAGTATTTATCTGAATGAATAAAAAGAGTACCAATCAAGAGTAAAGCCTCCCAGGCTCCTTGATGCTCTGTTGGAGGTGATAGTCCAAAAGTGGACAACGGACATATTTTGGTAGGGGATTAGGTATATAGTCTAGGTGTGCACTGAAGAGGACAATGGAACAGCTAGCTACGGAGGTCAATTCAAGACATGTATTCCAGGAACCTGACAGTAATGCAAGAGAAAATTCAGTCATCTTATGCAATCTTTGAAAGCCTGTGAATGCCTTCTCCAATGCTATCTCCTATCTGCAACTACACACATTACTCCATTCATAACTCCTCCATTTACAACCTCTAGAATCAGGACTCATTCCCAGTATTCAGATACTCTACCTCACTGTCACAGACTTGCAACTGAAACAAAGCTTGGATTCACATTTGAGATAACAAGGTGTGGAGGTGGATGAACACAGCAGGTCAAGCAGCATCAGAGGAGCAGGAAGCCTGATGTTTCAGGCCTGGACCCAGCTTCCACCTATGTACAAAATTTAGCTATGACAAGCACATCACCCAAGCACATTGTAATACAGTCAGTGATATGTTCAACTCTCTCTTGCGAGACAAAGTGATCGGATATAGGAGAGAGCAGTAAAATAGAAGTCCATCTTCTGAATCTCTTGGATGAGGCAGTGGTCAGGTTAATGGCACAGTGGCCACTGATGTAATTGCAACCTCATTGTTGTAGCCATCAAGAATGATGTATGTTGTTGCCTTGCATACTTTGTTTGATGCTATTTCACTCCCATCCTGCAAATTCGAAGTACAAATTGCAGATGGCGTGCCTGCACACCTCTTGCTTTGTTATCCTTATCCCAACCCTTCCCTTCTGCATTTATACTCACTGACTCACAATAACTGTCACCTGGCTTGGCAGTGTGCCCAATGATGGACACTGAGAAGGAGGGTACACAGTTGGCACTCAGTCATCGGTCCAAACAGAATTAAATTGTATTCAGAATGAACTAGAGAGGCAAGAGTGCCTTGTAGTGAGTCACTCAGACACATCAGGGAAAAGGATCATTTATTTCCAGTTCACTGAGGAGTAATGGTGCAGTGGAAATCTGCTGCGGGGGACAAAGGAAAGAATTTGGATGGGTATTGTGCAGAAAAATGCTGACAACAATGTTTGATGCTATTGCAGACTTGATAAAGAGCCTCTTACAAATGTCAAAGGGAATGGAATAGCTAGTTTCCAACTTAGCAAAGAACTTCCTCATAGCTTGGAGCACATTTCCTCCAGCATGAGTTTGAGGGCTACTGAATTCCACAGGTGACATCAGAGGGACTACCCTTGACATCAAGGCCACATTTGACCAAGTATGCTATTAATGACCCCCAGCAATTAGAGCCAATGGAAATCAGGGGGAACCTCTTCTCTGATTGGTGTCATATCTGGCACAAGGGAAGATGGTTGTGCTAATTGGAGATCAGTCCCCTCAGCTCTAGGACTTCTCTGCAGTAATTCCTCAGGGTCTTAGGCCCAAGCATTGTCAGCTGCTTTAGCAGTGAACTTCCTCCCATTATAAGGTCGGAAGTGGGAATGTTCTCTGATGATTGCGCAATGTTTAGCACCTTCCATGTCTGTTTGGATGTGGAAGCAGTTCTTGTACAACTACCTCAAGATCAAGGCAGTATCCAGTTTTGGGCAGAAAAATGACAAGTAATATTCGACCACATGAATGCCAAGTAATGACCAGTCTCAAACAGAGAGAATCTAACTATTGCCTTTTGACATTCAATGGCATTGCATTCACCGAATTGCCCACTATCAACATTCTTGATTTTATTATTGACCAAAACCTGCATCAGAATAGCAAAATAAGTACTGAGACTCTAAGAACAGGTCTGAGCTTAGGAGCAATGCAGCGAGCAACAGCTAGTCCAGCATCTACAAGGCAGAGTTCAGGATTATGATGGAATAATCCCACTTGACTGGATAAGTGCAGCTCCAACAACTTTCAATAAGCAGCCATGACTATCATCAAAATCACATCATCCAGGGCAAAACAGCCCACTTGATTAGCATCACATCCACAAGCACTCTCCACTGACCCTCAGTAGCAGCATTGTGTAAAGTCTATAGAGTGCATTTGTAGAATCATTCAGCTCTGTTTTTGCTTGTTGCTTCAACTATTTGACACACGAGAACTAATTTATTGCAGTTTCACTGGGTGGTGACCTCATTTTTATGAATACCTGATGCTTTTCCTGACATGCCCTCCTGCACCCTCTATTGAACCATTGAAGTGAGGTCTGTACGCATCCAGGATCTTTAGGGAGAACATATCCTGCCAACAACTCTGTCAGCAGCAGTTCTCAGATATTTACCAAACAGGAGTCACTGAACTCTGCCACCTCCTCTAATCAGATCTGCAGCATCAGAGCAAAGCAAGGACAGTGCTGCCAGTCGCCATCAAAGGTTATCTTTATCCTCAACTCAATGCCTTAGGTCTATACTGAAACCTGTGATATTGTTGACATCTGACAGTTCACCAGGCATCACTATACCAGGGACACTACTGTGACAATTTGGACAGGCAGTGGGGACTGAGATTGAGGCCATGACATCCTTTCTTGTTGCTGCTCAAGCCTAGTTGGCGCCTCACCGGCCTGGCCTGCTGCCATTATGACTGCAGGTTTTGCTGCTCCAAAGCTCTTGAAAACTTTTTTTAACAGTCCAATAATCTGTGCTGAAGCAGATTGCTAACATTTCTGAGATGCCTGTCAATGTCTTCTCTCAGGATTGTTGCCACAGCTACTCCTCCTATGACTGACATAAATACATACTATACATTCATGTAGCTTTGCACATATCATTGAAGAAAGGACTTTGTCATCTTCTTTCTAAGCAGAGAGAGGCTGAGTGAGTGGGTATGTGGTTTTGAGATGGTAGCAGAATTCTCAATGGCACAAGGAGCCAATAAATATCAAGCATGTAACTGAGGACAATGTCAGGGATATATTCTGAAAATTCAAAGTATCTTCTCTCAACCGTGCAGAGTACCAAGTCCATTTCTGTCAGTTATCACATTTTTATCCTGTGCCTGGCGGATGTCCCAACCCATTTACAAGCCAATACAATGCGTCAGAAGTCCATCGACACTATTGTCAAATGAAGATTAGCTGAGAGACAAGCCTACAGTACTCACTTCCAAATTCATGATGCACCAGTGTATTCTACACAACCTGGCTGTCATGTGAGCTCAGGCTTTGACACCACAACTTCAGCAATCATTTCGGGAGACTATAATGAGGAGAGTTAGTTGAATTTGGTGCATTTGCAAAAAGGTAGGTGACTGTCTGGATACCATTGCTTGGAGAGGCAGTCTGTGAATGTTTCATCGGAATCCAGTTCTTCTCAAAACATCTCTATTTCAGTTTTGGTCGACAGCGCCCCACAGTTTCAATCCATCAACTACAAATCATTGCAGAATCCCCTTGGTCAAAACCTTGAAAGAAGAGACCACACAAAAAACAAAACCACAGGTTTACTCAGAAGATTTCCAATGATGCACAAAAACAAAGCTATTTGCTTGGATAATCTCTTAATGTCTGTTTCTGTGTGCATTTTCTTTATTGTACTCCAACATAGTGCTACCTTACTCGGTGCAGAATGGCTGGTGGAAGACTGCTGAATTACAGTAGCAAAGGCTATAAATAGGCCTTCAGTTGAGAAGTAGCAGTAGTGGCAATCCTGAGAGGAGGCACCAGAATTTTTCACTTTGGAGCCATGGAGAAGCTTTTCAGTAATTCTAGCAATCTATTGGAGCACAGATAATCTAACTCTTTACAAGCACTAAAATCAGCAGTCATGATAACAGTAGCCTGGGCCATTGAGGCCCATTGGGCTTGCCTGGCAAGAGGAATGTGTCTTAGTTTCTTCTGCAGCACTCAGATATTGGATGGCTTCTGCCTTTGGTGCAATGGAAGCTGACACAATGACTACTAGATTACTAATTTCACAACCCTGGCAAAAATACATACTCACACCTTCTGCTTCTCTCTGTTTGGAAAGAAGACAACAAAGACTGTTCTTCTTGTCTAAAGGGTATTATTGACCTCCCTCATGTAGACATGCATGGTAAACTGTGAAATATTAACAATGTCACAGGCTTCACCACAAAAGGTGACTAAAGGCATTGAGATCAAGGGTGAAGGTAATCCTTGATGATTACTAACAGTGCTTTCCTTGCCTAAAAATGCGGTGTCAACCAAGTGAAGCAACAATACAGGAGTTCTTGTATGTCAAATAGTAAACCCACAGCTGAGATATTCCACAAGTGTATCTTGTAGATGACACACCCTGCCACTCTTGAACATTGATGGTGGAAGCAGTGAATGTCATGGATGTGATGCCATTCAAATAGGTTGCTTTGTTCCAGATGATGTCAAGCTTCTTGAGTGCTTTCAGAGCTGTATGTATCCTGGCAAGAGGGGATATTCCATTGTGATACTGACATGTGACTTGAAAATGGTGGATGGGCTTGGGCAAGTCAGGAAGTAAGTTAATCACTGCAGGATTCCCAGCATCTGACTTGCTGTTGTAGCTACAGTATTTGAGTCCAGTTCAGTTTCTGGTCAATGATAATGCCCAGAATACTGATATTATAGGATCAGTGATGGCAATGCTATTAAATAACAGGAAATATGTCTAGATTCTCTTCGTGGAAAATTGTCACTGTCTGGCATTTGTCTAGAACCAATGTAATTTACCACATTTTAGCCTAAGCCTGGATTCTGTCCAGATCCTGATGCATTTGGACATGGGCTGCTTCAGGATGTGAGCAGTTGTGAGTAGTGCCGAACATTGTGAAAACATCAGTCAGCATCTCCACTTTTGACATTATAATTGGAAGACTTTCATTGATCAATTGAAATTATTTGGGCCCAGAACATGCCCTTGAGGAATGCCTGTGGCGATGCCCTGGAATGATGATGACAAAGCCTACAATGTCCAACAACAAACATCTTCCATTGGGCTGAGTATAACTTCAAACAGCAGAGAATTCTCACCCTGATTCCCATTAGTGCCAGTTCTGCTGTGGCTCCACGATAGCCAAACAGAGCCTCAATGTCAAGGACAATCACTCAAATTAGAACATGTATTATCCTTCCCATGTGACTTGGCTGTGAGTGGATCACTACAGGGCATTCCTGTCGCTCTGTTTCTTTCTGAATATAACTCAGTGCCAATATTTGGAATGGTGAGTAACACATATGTGGCCTTCTTCCACCTGTTCGACGGTAGGGTTGGGATCAAGTTTGGTGTAGCAAGAGATGTGTGCACACACAATCTGCAATTTGTGTTTAGAGCTTGCTGGATGAAAACGGAATAGGAATTATGAATGTGCTTATGACGAGGATATATATCATCCTGGATAGCAACAGCAATGACGTTGCAGTGGCTTTGGTGACTGCTGTGTCATTAAATATAACACTATCTCATCCAAGGCACTCAAAAGATTGAATTAAGTCTCAATCTCACAGGTTCTTTGCTGCTCCATCCTGTAATCTACCATCACGCCCTGCAAGAGAGAGGGAATCTGCTGGTATGTTATAGTGTACTTGAGTGATGCTTGTTGCTCAGAGGCATTCAAACTTCATTGAACTTCTTGGAATATTCTCGTCCCATTCCTTCTTCACTTCACAAATTTTGATTCCTTTTTTAAAAATGCAGTACGAATATTTTCACCATCACTACTTAACAAATTAACAAGTGGACCTCACCAGGATATTCAATGTTATTTCTCCATATAGTATAAGGGAGAGGAGGAATTCTGTTACAACTGGAAGAATTTTCAGTTGTGATTGATTTAAGAGAAAATGTTAAGGGAATTTGTAAGATACAAAATGGAAGGATAGGCATCAAATCAACATTAGACACTTAACGCCACCATAATCTATTTATTCTATTCAGGAAAGAATGACAAATGGAACTATCTCCTTTCCAAATATTGGGACATACAGGCTCTGAGTGGTTGAGAGGAAATTGATTTTCAGCCTTTCAAGGTGACCAGATCGGGTAATGAGACAGACTATAAGACAATGAGACATAAGAGCCGAATTAAACTACTAAACCCATCAAGTCTGCTCTGCCTCTCAGAGACCATGGTTGATCTGATAATCCTCATCTCTATTCTCTGTCTTTTCTCGGTAATCCTTGTTTTCCTTACTGATTAAAAATCTGTCTATTTCAGCCTCCACAACCCTCAGTGGTAAAGAATTTCACAGAGTTCACTACCCTAAGTGTATATGTAAACGTTGCACAGTCAGGAAGGAGAGATCACACCTGGAGTGAGACACAGCCCAAGTGAGCCTATAGATCAGGGACTACGTAGTTCAGAGGCAGCATGGGAATTCAGTGCAGATGGGAAGAGTTTAGTTGCATGGCAAATTATGGAAAAAGTTAGAGGGAAGAGGGCTCAGGAGAGGTTTTTAAATTTTCTAGAACAAGTAGTAGGACAGAGATTATGAAAAGACTTAGGAATCTAACTTCAGACACAGTACATAAGGGGGATTGTCAATGCCTGACTGATGTAGATGTTTTTTCTTAAATGCACTTGGTATATGAAACAAGGTAAATGAACTTGTAGCACAGATTGAAATTGCGTGCACAATGCTGTGAATATCACAGAGATATGCCTGTAAGGAGACCAAGGTTGGGAACTAAATATCCAAGGAAATTGAATCAATCCTATTGAAAGGACAGAGGAGGCAGTGTTGCCTTGTTGGTAAGAAATAACATTAAATCAATAGCAGGAAATGATATAAGGTTAGAAGGTGTAAGAATCTATGTGGGTAGAGTTGGGATACTGCAAACATAGAGCATTACAATGCAGGATAGGCCCTTTGGCCCTCGATGTTGCGCCGACCTGTGAAACCAATCTGAAGCCCACCTAACCTACACTATTCCATTATCATCCATATGCTTATCCAATGACCAATTAAATGCCCTTAAAGTTGGCGAGTCTACTACTGTTGCAGGCAGGGCATTCCATGCCCTTACAACTGCAAATGATAAAAGATCTTGCTGAGAATTATGAATTAGGCATCTGAGCAGTAGTCAGGATGTGGGATAAAAAATAAGAGATAGGACTGCTCTATTACGATAGTCTTATGGGATTTCAATGAACAGGTAGACTGGGAAAATCGGTTGGGCTACAGGTTCCAAGAAAAGGAAATAGTTGAATATCTACAAGATGGTTTTCGGAGCAGGTTGTGGTACAGCCTATTAAGGAACAGGCAATTCTGGAATCAATGATGAGTAATGAGGCAGACTTGAATACATAGTTTGAGATGAAGGAATCCTTGGGGGCAGTGACTATAATACTATGGAATATACCCTGCAGTTTGAGAGGGAGAAGTGAAAATCAGATGTAATGGTATTACAATTGAATTAAACTAACTACAAGGACATGTGGGAGGACCTGGCCAGATTTGATTGGAAGGGGAACCTCACATGGAAATTGATGAAGCAGCAATGGCAGAAGTTTCTGGGGTTAATTCAGGAAGCCGGGTCATTCAGTGTATTTAAGATAGAGATAGGTGTGATCTGGATTAGAGAGGAGATAAAATCTTAAAAGGAGAGGGCAGGAGAATTGGATTGAGTTAAGTATTAGCCATGATTAAATGGCAAAGCCAACTCTATTAACCAAATGATAAAATTAGGTTCCTATATTTTATGGTCTCCAAGAAAAGAAATTCCTCCTCAATTCAGTCTTAATTGGGAGACCCCTTGTTTTAAGATTATGCTTTTTCACCATTTTTATTGGGAATTAAGCTAGTGAACCTTCTATGGGCTGCCTCCATTGCCTGTACATCTTTGTTTCATCAGGGAACCAAAAATGTTCACAGTATTCATGGATGGTCTAATTAGTGTCTCTCACAATTTTGATTGCCCTATTTTTAAACTCTATTCTTTTTAAAATAAAGGCCCACATTCCAGTTGCTTTCCCTATAACCTGTTGATCTCACCTGCAATTTACACATTCTTTCCTTTTTCCTTTATTCGTTCATGGGATGAGGGCATCGCTGGCTAGACAGCATTTATTGTCCATCTCTAATTGTCCAGAGGGAAGTTAAGAGTCAATCACATTGCTGTGGGTCTGGAGTCACATATAGACCAGTCCAGGTAAAGATGGCAGTTTCCTTCCCTAAAGGAAGCAAGTGAACCAGATAGGTTTTTCCTTACAATCAACAATGGACTCATGGCCATCATTAGACTGTTAATTCCAAATATTTATTGAATTCAAATTCTACCATCTGCCGTGTCAGGATTTGAATATTCTCTGGGTTTCGGATTGACAGTCCAGGGATAATTCCACTAGGCTATTGACAACTCCCAAATCCCTGTGTGTTCCAACTTTCTGCAGTCTTTCTATATTTAAATAATACTTGGTTCCTCTATTCTTCATGCCAAAATACACAAGTTCACATTTTCCCATACTATATTCCATCTGCCAAGTTTTGTCTATTTGCTTAACCTGTTTACAATTCTTTGCAGATTTTTTGTGTCATCGCAACTCTTGCATTATCAGTTACTTTTCTGTAATCGAAAAACCTGGCTATCGTACATCCACTTCCCTCACCCAGGAGATGAATAACTATTGCAAGTAAGTATGGCTCCTGCATTGACCCTTGTGGCAGGTTAGAGATTATGGCTGTCACTGTGAAAATGATCTATTTTGTACAACGGCTTCTGGAAATTAAAGCTATCACATCCATGGATTCCCTTTTGTCTATTCTGTGTGCTACCTTTTTAAAGAATTCTAGGTACCCGTTACGTCATTTATAATTGATAATAACATTTTCCAATTATGTATGTTAACAGAATGATAGTTTTTTTAATGTATCCTTTCCTTTTTGAATGACGGTGTTACATTTGCAGTTTTCCAATCTTCTGGGACTGTAATCTAGTGTCATGTGCCTTCTGACTTTGTACACCCCACTCCAACCTTATCATGGCTAAAAATTCTTGGAAGATTTCTACCAGTGCAGAGAACTGACACTAGCTATTACTAATGTTATGGTTTACGTAACTAGGATAATTGCCTGGAGCAGACCAACATTGGTCTTAAATTCCACATGAACAGTTTTATTTTAAAAATCATATCTTATTGTTAAATTTAACAAGTCGATTAAGTTTATCAAAATTTTGTTCATTATTATTTGCTTAATTTCATGCTTCAGGTAATAATCCAACTGCCAACTGATTACATTTAAGAAATTTAAAAGATTATTGAATCTATATTTCAACAAATTTGTGGAAAAATAATAAATAATTGTAATTGCAAACATTCAGTTTGCAATTTAAGCTATGATAATTTTCTGACTGGAATGAGTTCAGAAAAATAATACCTTATTTTCTCATTTGCTATCACCAGCACTTTTAGTGCATAATTACATTTTAAATATAGAACATTATTTGAGATAAAGAATATGACAGGAATATCTAGAAAGATTTCTTAGGATGTTAAAATACCAACAGTCGAGCTTAAACACTATGTGGCTAATGTTTGAAACCAGTAACTGTACTGCAGCCAACAACTCAATTTGCCTCGGGTGAGGAGAAAACAAGAAAGACTCAGCAGTTCTAATAGTATATAAAGTTAACATTTCAGCTCTGTGACCTTTCATCATAACTTGGTTTGAAAGAGTGTTGGAGGCTTGATTATACACTGACATTGGGTTCTTCGTGCATCAGTGTAATTACTAGGGTTGAACCACCTCTGCTGTGGTTCACCCACTTTACTTTTATGGGTGCAGAACTTGAATTAGCATGAGGCAGAAATTCATTTCTTGGAGGATGTCCTTCCCAATACAGTGGCCAGGCAATTGAAGGCCAGTAGTAGTCTCCAACCAGGACCAGTATTCATAACTGGTGTTGCAGGAACTCCTTGAGAAAGAGGGGCTATGGTTTCCGACCAAACCTAAGTAAATCAGGGATCTTGCCGTCATTCAGTTTGGCAGACTGGAGCAATGTGGTTGGGTTTACAATGAACAGGGCAGAAGGGGAGACGAGGAGGACTGAACTGTGGGGGTGATGTTCTCCAACTAGCATTCGGAGCTTACAATGGAGGCATCTCTATGCCCTTTTCACTGACCAGCAGCCCACAGGAAAAAACGTGCCAGAATACACATTGTCTACAAGCTACTCTTGCTGCTCATTAAATCAGAGCAGCAGTTAGATCACATAGATTTTCCACTTGATTGATCAGATAAATACTGTGGCTTCGAGGGCCAGTTGGAAATGAGGGATTCTGCAGTGAGTAATTCATTTCCTGTCACCCCAATACCTGTCCATCTTCTACATGGCACAAGTCAGGACTCGTATAGAATATTCTCCACCTGTCTACAGCTCAAACAACACTCAAGAAGCTTGATACATCCAGATCAAGACTTCCCTCTTGATTGGTACACAATCCATTGACTTCAGTGTTCGCTCTTTTCATGACTAAAACACAGTGGCAACATTCTACACAATCTCAAAGACACACTGCAATGACGAACCAAGCTTACTTCAACATTACCTTCTAAATTCACAACCTCTACCATCTACAAGGGCAAGACAGAAGACGCATGCACAATCAGCACCCAAGCCACAAAACAGCCTGATGTGGAACTATACTGTCATTCCTTGACTGTCACTGGGTTAAAATCCTGAATGCAGGAAAGTACTTCCTTCCCCAGAGCAATTACGGAAGGAAAATTAATGTTGGTCTAACCAGCAATGCTGTGAAAAAACATACTGTGAAAAAAAATTTTAAAACCTGTTGCCTTAATTGGACGACTGATAGGCAGCCCACTCATTGTTTCATAAAAGTGCGGCAGGGCAGATAATTTGGAGAAAGATATGCTGCCAATGGCACAGTGTTCCAACTTATAGATCTTTATGGCTTGTCTTCCTGCCTGTAGAAACCCTATACAATTCATCCCTGAAGTGAATGTTTGGTTTAGCAACTGTATTTCCATCTCTGAGTCAGAATGTGTGCAAGACTGTTCCAGTGATCTAACACCAAAATGCTGGCTATGAATTCTGGCTTGATAATATTTTTGTCTTGTGATTATGAGTGCCACCTCTTCCTGTCAAAGCTCACAGAACCTTCTCATTATATAAGACTAATCACCACAATCATTTACATAATATTTATTCTAGTCATGGAAGGAGTGTTAACTGATAATCACTTTCTGAATCCTTCTCCCCAAGTGCGTGAAGAATGAAAGCTCATTTCACTTCATTTTATTTATTTACCAAACTATGTTTAACTTGCATTTTTATTTTTACTATTGGCCATTTCTGTTTCTTTTTGAAATAGTTGCCTGTGATCAACAATAAAGATTCAACATTAAAAGAAGAAATAAATCCTCGTGTTCTGATCGATAACAATAGCTTTAAAGAGCATCAAACATGAAAAAGCTGAGGGGAAGAGATCACTCACCACAGAAGAACTGAAATCTGAAGGTGAAACAATGGTGGCTGTAATGAAAGAGTTTATTGCTAAGACATGGATAACAGGTGAATGCCCTTGTGAGCAGACTAGATCTGGGATGATTACAATACCTGAAGTAGCAGCCAGATGGAACTGCCCAAAACATGATCTAGTAAGTCTTAGCAGCTATCATCATTATTCCTTTATTGAAAGAAATCAAACAGATCGGCGTACTTATGTGTTAAATGTAGTGTCAGAATTATAGATGGAATACAATCTAGGAAAGTATGAGGCTATGCACCTTGGTAAGAAGAATAGATCTGAAGACTATTTTCTAAATGGAAAAGGCTTTGAAAATTTGAAACTAAAATTGACTTAAGATTCCTTGCTCAGGATTCTCTTAATGTTGAAATGAAGGTTCAGTAGGTAGCGAGGAAAGCAAATGCAATGTTGACATTCATTTTAAGAGGACTAAAATACAAGAGCACAGATGTACTGTTTAGGCTATAGAAGGCTATGGTCAGGCCACATTTGGAATATTGTAAGCAGTTTTGGGCCTTGGGTCTCAGGAAAGGTGTGCTGGCCTGGGATGGTGTCCAGAGTAGGTTTACAAGAATGATTCTGGGTTGAAACGTTTGTCATGTGAGGACCAGTTAAGGACTCTGGATTTGTATTTCATTGCATTTGAAATGATGGTGGTGGGGGACAAAATTTTTAGATTAGATTAGATTCCCTACAGTGTGGAAACAGGCCTTTCGGCCCAACAAGTCCACACCACCCCTTGAAGCATCCCACCCAGACTCATCCCCCTATAACCCACACATCCCTGACCCTGGCCAATCCACCTAGTCTGCACATCTTTGGACCGTGGGAGGAAACCGGAGCACCCGGAGGAAACCCACACAGACACAGGGAGAATGTGCAAACCCCACACAGACAGTTACCCAAGGCTGGAATCGAACCCTGGTCCCTGGCGCTGTGAGGCTGCAGTGCTGACCACTGAGACACTGTGACGCCCTTAGTATCATTGAAACTTACTGAATACTGAGAGGCCGGGATAGAGTGTACGTGGAAAAGGTGTTTCGACAAGTAGGAGGGATGAGGACCTAAGGATATAGCCTTAGAAGGCACTTTAAAATTGAGATGAGGTGAAATTTCTGCAGCCAGACAGTGGTGAACTTATGGGACTTATTATGGAAACTAGCTGTGGAGGCCAAGTCATTGAGTGTATTTTAAGTCAGATATAACATGTCACCAGGTTATCGGCCAACACGCTTACTTGAACTCACAAGCTTCTGCAGCACTGCCCCTTCATCAGAAGAGAAGAGCACACAGATGCAGAGTTTATAGGCAGAGAGGCCAGGCATGAGAGATCAGGTCATATAACTGGTGTGAGTGCAGTGTCAGATAATAAGTCTCTGCAGGTGACCAACAACGTTAGAGTGTTGAAGTGTCAACAGCTGAATAACCAGAGAAGAGATGACCTAAAATCTGATTAAATGAGACAGAGAGATAATAACAAAAACTTAAAAATAAGGTGTTGCTGAAGACAGATCAAATGACTGGAACAACAGAATAGGTATGAGAGTCACACACCGAAGATCTAACCAAAGTAATGAGTAACTCAAAACTGTACAAACTAATTAAGGTAGAGATATCATAACAATTTATCAAGGTGATGTTGTCAAAACAAGACAGTAAGGAACATTTTGCAAATACAGAACAGTGTGATGATTAACTGGTTCAAAAGTTATCAAGAGAAGGCAGGAAAGTGCAGCTGAGAAATATTTATCCATGATTGAATGGTGGAGCAGACTTGATGGGCCAAGTAGTCTAATTCTGCTCCTTTACCTTATGATGTTATAGCCTAGTAGAAAGACAGTTCGATCTGACTCCTGTAAAGGTATCATTAATGCGAAGTGAGTGTTCAGAAATCTCAAGGAGGAAGATGAAAATACATGTAAAACCCAACTTTGGCTCATTTGGCTAATGTCAAAGCATGATGCAGTATGAAAGGCTTCAAGAATTTGGCATTTTCAAACATCCTGTGTGGTTAAAACAAGATGACACAGAAATGCTTCAGGAGTTGCTAATAATGGTAATTTGCAAAATAAAAAGTTCTAATTTAAGGAAGAAATCAGGTGGGGTGTTATGTCTCATCCAGAGAGAAATGGTTGCAGAAAAAAGAATTTTTCTAAAGAAGGGTCTAGGCCTGCTGTGTTCATCCACCTCCATACCTTGTTATCTCAATGGAATTTCATGTATGTTTCTTCGATGCAAATGAATAGAATGTTTTCTCTCAGAGCTTGATTAGTCTGTTCTAGATGCAGCAATGGAAATAGGGTAAGGTTGAATTAGATGGATTCCTGATTGACAAAAGAACTAAAAGATACAAAGGGCAGACAGTACAGTAGAATTGAGGCCATATTTAGATCAACTATAACCTTAACAAGTAGTGGAGCAGGCTTCGTGGGCTGAATGGTCTACAGCTCCTTATTATATTTGTATGGCCCATTTCAGGCCTGCTGAAAACAAGTTAACAACACAATAACATGAAACAGCTATAAAGTAAATTTATATGGATATATATATGTGGGTCCATGATGTAAAATTCAGTGTCAAATTTACAAAGCTTGTACAATTCATCATCCATTAAGACCGAACAACAGTTCTTGAAGTGACAACTGAGAGAAATCAAGAGTTCTTCTGAAATTCCATTTTGTGGATGCACAGTGTTTCTCAGTATTACAGAAGTGTTTCATCAGAGGAGGCTGTCACTTTGGTCATGTTTATAGTGGCTCTTCTCCTTGTTGCATGTGTAATACTTCCAGTCCAAACCTCCTGCCCAGCCTGTGGTTTGTACTTACATAGAACATTACAGCACAGTATAGGCCCTTCGGTCCTCGATGTTGTGCCGACCTGTCATACCGATCACAGGCCCATCTAACCTGCACTATTCCATGTACGTCCATATGCTTGTCCAATGACGACTTAAATGTACCTAAAGTTGGCGAATCTACTACCATTGCAGGCAAAGCGTTCCATTCCCTTACTACTCTCTGAGTAAAGAAACTACCTCTGACATCTGTCCTATATCTTTCACTCCTCAATTTAAAGCTATGCCTCCTCGTGCTCACCGTCACCATCCTAGGAAAAAGGCTCTCCCTATCCAAAATATCTAACCCTCTGATTATTTTATATGTCTCAATCAAGTCACCTCTCAACCGTCTTCTCTCGAATGAAAACAGCCTCAAGTCCCTCAGCCTTTCCTCATAAGACCTTCCCTCCATACCAGGCAACATCCTAGTAAATCTCCTCTGCACCCTTTCCAAAGCTTCCACATCCTTCTTATAATGCGGTGACCAGAACGGTACACAATATTCCAAGTGCGGCCGCACCAGAGTTTTGTACAGCTTCACCATAACCTCTTGGTTCCGGAACTCAATCCCCCTATTAATAAAAGCTAAAACACTGTATGCCTTCTTAACAGCCCCGTCAATCTGGGTGGCAACCTTCAAGGATCTGTGTACATGGACACCAGATCTCTCTGCTCATCTACATTACTAAGAATCTTACCATTAGCCCAGTATTTTGCCTTTTGGTTACTCCTACCAAAGTGCATCACCTCACACTTGTCTGCATTAAACTCCATTTGCCACCTCTCAGCCCAGCTCTGCAGCTCATCTATGTCTCTTTGCAACCTACAGCATCCTTCATCACTATCCACAACTCCACCGACCTTAGTGTTGTCTGCAAATTTACTAATCCATCCTTCTACGCCTTCATCCAGGTCATTTATAAAAATGACAAACAGCAGTGGACCCAACACCGACCCTTGCTGTATACCACTAGTAACTGGTCTCCAGGATGAACATTTCCCATCAACTACCACCCTCTGTCCTCTTTCAGCAAGCCAATTTCTGATCCAAACTGCTATATCTCCCACAATCCCATTCCTCCACATTTTGTACAATAGCCTACTGTGGGGAACCTTATCGAACGCCTTGCTGAAATCCATGTACATCACATCAACGGGTTTACTCTCATCTACCTGTTTGGTCACCTTCTCAAAGAACTCAATAAGGTTTGTGAGGCACGACCTTCCCTTCACAAAACCGTGCTGACTATCCCTAATCAATTTATTCTTTTCTAGATGATTATAAATCCTATCCCTTATAACCTTTTCCAACAAATTACCAACAACTGAGGCTCACAGGTCTATAATTACCAGGGTTGTCTCTACTCCCCTTCTTGAACAGGGGAACCACATTTGCTATCCTCCAGTCGTCTGGCACTATTCCTGTAGACAATGACAAGTTAAAAGATCAATGCCAAAGGCTCGGCAATCACCTCCCTGGCTTCCCAGAGGATCCTAGGATAAATCCCATCCAGCCCAGGGGAATTATCTATCTTCACACTCTGCAGGATTTCTAATACCTCTTCCTTGTGAACCTCAGTCCCACCTAGTCTAATAGCCTGTCTCTCAGTATTCTTCTCGACAACATTGTCATTTTCTAGAGTGAATACTGTCGAAAAATATTCTTTCACTTGTGAGCAAGTTCCAAGTTAGAACTGATTGAATGATCCTGTCCTCAGTTGACAAGAAGCTATGGATACTCATTGGCACATGAAGTTCATTGAATTGATTTGCTGAATGATTTCTGTCCACTGCATGGAATGGACACTCCATGTTCACCACTCACTTTATGTTGCTTCTGACACGAGGCCAATTCCTTTCCTCAGGAGTATAAAAGGGACATAAATCATAAGCAGCAACAAATCAAATGAGAATAAGATTGTCCGTCACTATCTGCAGGAGATTATTTTTTATTGCCAGGGTAGGCGATGGCCGAGTGGTAGTATTGCCAGACAATTAATCCAGAAACCCAGCGAATATTCCGGGGACCCAGGTTCGATGGTGGAATTTGAATTCAACTAGAAAAAAAAATCTGAAATTAAAAATCTATTGATGACCATGAAATCATTGCCAATTGTCAGAAAAACCACCTGGTTCACAAATGTCCTTTAGGGAAGGAAAATCTGTCATCCTAGCCTGGTCTGGCCGACATGCAACGCCAGACCCTCTGCAAAGTGGTTGATTCTCAATTGCCCTCTGAAATGGCCTAGCAAGCCACTCAGTTGCACAAATTGCTACAAGCCTCAAAGAAATAAAACCGGCCAGATCACCTGACATCGACCTAGGCACTAGAAAAGACAACGGCAGAAACAGCCTTGTCGACACTGCAAAGACCTCTTCATTAACATCTGGGGTGTTCGTACCAAAATTGGGAGAGCTGTTTCACAGATTATTCAAGCAACAGCCTGACATAGTCATACTCACAGAATCATTACTTACAAACAATGTCTCAGACACCACCATCGCCATCCCTGAATATGTGTTGTCTCACTGGAAGAACAGATCCAACAAATGGGGCGGCACAGTGGTATAGAGTTGAGTGGGAGTTGCTCTGGGAGTCTTCAGCATTGACTCCGGACCCTAAAAAGTCTCATGGCTTTGGGTTAAACATCGGCAAGGAAGCCTCCTGCTGATTACCACATACAGCCCTCCCTCTGCTGATGAATCAGTACTCCTCCACATTGAACAGCACTGAAAGGAAGCACTGGGGATGGCAGGGACATAAAATGTACTCTGGGTGGGGGATTTCAATGTCAAACAATGACAGTGACTCAGCACTACAAATTGACCTGGTCAGTTTCTGAAGGACACAGCTGCTAGACTGGGTCTGCAGCAGGTGGTGACGGAACCAACAAGAGGGGCAAGCATACTTGACCTTATCCTTGCTAATCTGCCAGCTGCAGATGCATCTGTCCACGACAGCATTGGTAAGAGTGAACATTACACTGTCCTTCACCAGGAGAATAACTTCAATCGTGCTGTGTGGCACTATCACCGTGCTAAATGGGACAGACTTGGCACAGGTCTAGCAACTCAAGACTGGGCATCCATGAGGCGCCGTGGGCCATCAACAGCAGCAGAATTGTACTCCAGCATAAGCTGTAACCTCATGGCCTATTGTAACCCCCACTCAATCATTACAGTCAAGCCATGGCATCAAACGTGGTTCAATGGAGAGGGCAGGCGGATATGCCAGGAGAGGCACCAGGCATACCTGAAGATGAAGATACTAGTTTTCAGACAATTCAATTCACTCCATGTGACATCAATAAACAGTTAGAGGCACCAGATACTGCAAAGGCTGCGGGATCTGAGAACATTCCGGCAATATTCTAAAGACTTGTACTCCAGAACATGCTGCTCCCCTAGTCAAGCTGTTCCATACAACACTGGTATCTACTCAGCAATGTAGAAAATTCCCCAAGTATGTCCTGTACATAAAAATGAGGACAAATCCAACCCAGCCAATTACCACCTCAACAGACTCCTCTAGATCATCAGTAAAGCGGTGGACGATATTGTCAACAGAGGTATCAAGCAGCATCTGCTCAGCAATAACCTGCTCAGTGATGTCCAGTTTGGGTTCCACCAGGGCCACTCAGCTCCTGACCTCATTACAGCCTTGGTTCAAATGTGGAAAAAAGAGCAGAATTCCAGAGGTGAGGTGAGAGTGACAGCACATGATATCATCGTTGCATTCAACTGAGTGTGGCATCAAGGAGGCCCAGCAAAGCTGGAATGAATAGGTATCAGAGGGCAAACTTTCTGGTGGTTTGAGTCATATCTGACACATAGGAAGATGGTTGTGTTTGTTGGATGTCAATCATCGCAGCTCCAGGATATCTCTGTGGGAGTTCCTTAGGTTAGTGTCCTAGGCCCAACCATCTTCAGCTGCTTCATCAATAACCTTTTCTTCATCATAATCACCAATGATTGCACAATGTTCAGCACCACTCATGGCTCCTTAGATACTGAAGCAGCTCTTGTTCAAATGCAACAAGATCTCAACAATATCCAGGCTTGGACTGACAAGTGGCAAGTGACATTCACACCACTCAAGTGCTAGGCTATGACCATCACCAATTAGACAGAATATCACCACCACCCCATGAAATTCAATGGTGTTACCTTCACTGAATCTCCCACTATTAACATCCTTTGAGTTATCATTGGCCAGAAACTCAACTGAACTCACCACATAAACACAGTTGCTACAAGAGCAGGTCAGAAGCTAGGAATACTACAGTGAGTAACTCACCTTCTGACTTCTCAAAGCCTGTCCACCATCTACAAAGCACAAGTTAGGAGTGCGGTGGAATACTCCCCACTTGCCTGGATGAGTGCAGCCCCAACAACACTCAAAAAACTTATCACAATCCAGGACAAAGCCGTCCATTTGACTGGCACCAAATCCACAAGCATTCAATTCCTCCAGCACCGAAGCTCAGTAGAAGTATGTACTATCTACAAGATGCTCTGCAGAAATTCATCAAAGATCCTTAGGCAGCACCTTCCAAACCGATGACCACTTCCACCTAGAAGGACAAGGCCAACAAACATATGGGAACACCACCATGTTTAAGTTCCCCCCCAAGCCACTCACCATCCTGACTTGGAAAAAAATGGCTATTCCTTCACTTCGCTGGGTCAAAATCCTGGATTTCCCTCCCTAACGGCATTGTGGGCCAACCCCATAGATCAGCCAGAATGCTCAAGGGGTCAAACTAGAACCATTCAGAGATCACAAAGATTTCTTGGTTTTGAAGCAATTACAGAGATAGAGATGGGCAAGGCCCTTGAATGAATCAGAAAACAGGAATGAAAAGTTTAATGTCAAGTTATTGTATGAACTCGAGTTAACATAGGACAGCAATCACAGAGGCATGGAGAAACATAGCTTGAGGTGGAATTTTACCAGTGGTGTGCCATTACTAAGAGTGGAACTGGAACTTTGTGTCACTTAGTATCATAGAATCCCTACAGTGTAGAAACAGGTCATTCAGCCCAACAAGTCCACACTGCCCCACTGAAGAGCATCCCTCCCAGGCCCATTACCCTCATTTCCCATGCCTAATCCACCTGGCCTAAATATTCCTGGGTGCTATGGACAATTTAGCATGATTAATCCATCTAGCCTGCATGCCTTTTGTGAGAGGAAACCAGAGCACATGGAGGAAACCCTTGCAGGCACAGGGAGAATGTGCAAACCCCACACAGACAGTCACCCAAGGGTAGAATTGAAGCCAGGTCCCTGGCACTGTGAGGCAGCAGTGCTAACCACTGAGCCACCGTGCCACCCCTAAGAGTTACATTCTTGCTTTTTGTAGTTCCCTACACAATGACAATTAAACTTTAACGAACCTTCGGCATGCAAAATGAATAAATGTGATTTTTCAGCAGGAATTGCTTTTTTTGTGATAATTCCCACCATCATCTGATAATTCAGTTGCTACAGATAATCAAAACATGGTCAAAAAGTGAGACAGTGCATTGCACCACTATTTTCCTGACCAACGTTCTGTGCTGTACTGCTCTATGTTCTATGTTCTATTTTCTAACTGTACTGCCACTAACTGGAAAGAGTTACTTGAAAGACTACTTGAAAGCACAAGGTGCCATGAGTTTTCTAAAAATATAAATTTCATTTGCGAATAATTCACATTACATTGATTTCATTGCTACATCATTTCAGGACTCACTAGTACAGCATGGTGGAAATCAAACTCCTGTGTTCCTAAAGATGTTACAAAAATTAAAGGTTTCAAAAGTAATCAAAATTCCAGAATTTCCAGAAGGTTGATAGAAAGCATGGGCCAGGTTTGTTTACTAACAAAAAGTCATAAATTAGTTACAAGTAATTAGACTCAAGCCATCAACATATATCTCAACCAACTGAATCTCTAATTTTCTTTCCATGCACATAGACAGACAGACAGGATAAAAAGTATAAGTATTATGGGTGGAAGGAACACTGGAAAACCAGTAGTGATCATGGATCACAAGATTTGTTGAGATTATTCTTGTGATTTTTGTGCTGGTCAGCATACTGTCTCTGAATCATTCTTCTCTGGATGCTTCCACTGATTTGCAATAGGCACAAGGTGGCAGGTTCTCTTGTAAAAGGCCTGTGACTTACCAATTAAAAGTTATTGCTTATACTAACTCCTGAAGGAAATTTAAATTGGTTTTCATCAGGCTTAAAGGGGCTTATTATGGAGATCAGAGAGAGCTCTCAATATGATGATGATCTTAAAGCTGCTCTTTTTCTTGTTCAAACTGTTCAATTACTGGCAAACCAATTGCACGGATGCTTGTCATCAATAACTGGTCAATATTTGATAAACTAATCAGCCTCTTGTGCCAAACAAAGATCCAGCTGTACACAACCCTTTAGCTCCATTCTGTCTGCAAGCACTCGTTGTTTACAATGAGTATCACATAACTTATTTTCAAACTATGTAGAATTCTTTGCAATCCTTGGTTTTAAAACAGTTATTTTTTCGTTTCAGTACATAAGTTTTTAAAGAAAACAGAAATAAAAAGTCAGGGTCTTTACCACCATTGCTATTTATATATCTAAGCTCTAAATGTATGCCATAACCTCATGGTTGTTACTCACTGATGGCTACAGAAGAGTTAGAGACATTAATTTATTGTGAAATTAAGCTTTTTATGCCTTTGTGGCATAGTAGGAACTGTCGATGCTGGACTCTGAGATAACAAGGCTTGAAGCTGGGTGAATACAGCAGGCCAGGCAGCATCAGAGGAGCAGTAAAGCTGATGTTTCGGGTCTGGAACCTTCTTCAGTTCAGTTTTTTTTCTGAAGAAGGGTCCAGACCTTGTCCTGTCATAGAATCCTTATAGTGTGGAAACAGGCCCTTTGGCCCAATAAGTCCCCGAATCATCAGCTTTTTTGTTCTTCGGATGCTGCCAATACCTTGTTTGTTTTGTTTTGCTACCCTCTTTATTAAATGTTCATGTTAGTATCTAGTGTATTATCCACTACTTAGTGAAACATAGCTGAAATCACAGGCAGTGTTGGCCCTCCCTTCTATGTATTATAAAGGACCTTGTCTGAGATCTCTTTCACTGGGAATAATTGAAATAATGCAGGTGAATCAAGGCCCTGTATGGACTCTGCCATCTAAGGCCCTGTGATGGATTCACGTTTGGTCCGAGTAAAATTAAGCGTTGTGCTAATGAATATTCATAATTAGTAAAGATATTACAAGAATGAAACTACCACTAGCAATATGGCATTCAACGTACTGCCAACTCACTGCCAACTCCCTCTTTGCATCTTGTCATAACCTTCAGATCACCTACTGATGTATCAAACTTTTCATTCCAACTTGCATTTATTAAAAGAGGCTGGGGTAAGAAGACTATAGATAAAATTATCAGCCAACCACCATTGGAAGAAACCAGGTTGAAAGCCAAAAATCGATAAGCCTATCAATGTCAACTCAAGCAATGATATCCACAATATTAGTCATTATGTTCAACAATCGATCCTACAAGACCACCTCAGAGACAGATCCACTTATTTTGTTTACATCTTTGATCTTTATTTGTGAGCTGGAAGTCACTTCTTGCTCTTAATCTGTGCACATAAGTTGCATGACTATTTCTTATGGTTAGTAATGAAACTTACTCTTATGTAAAGTCCAGAAAATTTGGCTATTGATCTGAGAGAAAGGTATTCACAGGGAAAGGATCCTTTTTGCTTTTCTTTTGAAGGAACCATAAGAGGTTGGTGAACTTTCACTGGAGAAGGGTTGTAATAAATTCGGGTCAGGTCTGGGATTTCAATGTTGAAGTGAAAGAATTAGAATGGGTAAATTGTCATTTAAAAAAAACGCTAAAGATCTTTTTTAAGTTTGCAATGCCACAGTAGAAAATATTTGCAATCATTACCAGTGTATTTGTAGCAGAATTAATGGAAATTGCTTTTGAGTGCTCAAATCTTATGACTCTTGGATAATTAAAAAAAAGGCAAGACATTTAGGTTTAGAATTCCACCTGACAGCCAGGAAACCTGAAATTTTAAAAGGTTAAAAACCAATGTTTTCAGGTGGAAACTGAGGATGGTGAAATGGACAGGGTAGCAGTAGAAAGATTAAAATTGGAGCAGAGGAGATTAGTACTTCAGGAAAAATACAGAAGTAAAGATAGAAAAGTGGAGAAGAGAGGCAATTTCGCGACACACGGCAGGCAAGGTAAATTGAACTAAGAATGCTTGTGCTGAGCGATAGGAATCTTAATGTGTCCTATGAACAGAATCCTAGTTCAGAGCACAAGCAACAAAGTGTGGAGCTGGATGAACTCAGCAGGCCAAGTAGCATCTTAGGAGCATAAAAGCTGACATTTCCGGTCTAGACCCTTCCTCAGAAAAGGGGGATGGGGAGAGGATTCTGAAATAAATAGGGAGAGGGGGGAGGCAGACTGAAGATGGAGAGAAAAGAAGATAGGTGGAGAGGAGAGTGTGGGTGGGGAGGTAGGGAGGAGATAGGTCAGTCCGGAGAGGATGGTCAGGTCAAGGGGGCGTGATGAGGTTAGTAGGTAGGAAATGGAGATGTGACTTGAGGTGGGAGGAAGGGGTAGGCCGAGGAAGAACAGGTTAGGGAGGCGGGGACGAGCTGGGCTGGTTTTGGGATGCAGTGGGGGGAGGGGAGATTTTGAAGCCTAATGGAATCGCTGTGGATTTCACCAGCTTCAAAATCTCCCCTCCTCCCACTGCATCCCAAAACCAGCCCAGCTCATCCGCGCCTCCCTAACCTGTTCTTCCTCTCACCTATCCCCTCCTCCCACCTCAAGCCACACCTCCATTTCCTACTTACTAACCTCTTCCCACCCCCTTGAACTGTCCGTCCTCCCCGGACTGACCTATCCCCTCCCTACCTCACAACCCATACTCTCCTCTATCCATCTTCAGTCTGCCTCCCCCTCCCTCCCTGTTTATTTCAGACTCCTCTCCCCATCCCCCTTTTCTGATGAAGGGTCTAGGCCCGAAATGTCAGCTTTTATGCTCCTAAGATGCTGCTTGGCCTGTTGTGTTCATCCAGCCCCACACTTTGTTATCTTGGATTCTCCAGCATCTGCAGTTCTCATTATCTCAGAGCACAAGCAACTCAGTTTTCTCATTTAATTCCCAAATTTGTTCAGACAAATGTGGAAGCCTTATTTACTTATTTTGAATAGCTAGCACAACAGATAAAGTGGCCAGGTCAGCAATAGTTCTCATTTAGTGAAAGCTCAAGAAATTTACTCCCTCATGCCTGAGGACGTTGCCACTAATTATGAGGAAGTGGAAAGGCTTTTTTGAGAACTTTAGAACCAGAGGTATACAGTACAGTCGAAAATTCAATTTCTTCAGGAAACAGCCTAGCCAGATGTATTTGACATGTGAAAGGATTGAGCAGTTGTTTCTGGCCAGTGGGCATGGTCACCTAAAACCAAAGCCACTCAGGGAAATCTCCATAAAATACTATTTCTTTATCAATTTAAAAATTCCATTCCCTTCCCAATAGGAATGCACCTAGAGGAACAGACAGTGACACGTCCATGCAAATCATCACATTGGCAAATGATTTTGAGATGATCCACAGAGCCTGATCCAGAAGAAACCCTTCCTCAGCTAGACTAGTCACACATTGGAAGCAGTAGAGGTGAGAAAGTGAGATGTTGAGAATTTTCTTTGAGACAGAAATAGAAAGTGAAGCCAAGAAGCCTGTTTTGTCACTGCCAAAATGTAGAACATGCCTGGGCTAGCTGCTGGAGACTGCAGGAAAACCCAATGGGATTTAATTGCGCCAGATGCACTTTGTGCAGAGAGTGAAAGTCTGTTAGTCAGACAGAATAGCAGACCAGGCTATTCTTCTAAGTGTACCTGAAAATCCCTGGAAAGATATGCTTGAGTGTGAAGATGAGGTTAAACAAATGCCTGACAATTACTAGTGTTTTCTTTTTGAGGGTAAGTGTAGTCACATTTCCCCTGGATGAGGCGAGTGATCCTGTAGTGATACTTAGGATACTGGGCAAGCCAAATTCTGTTGTTCAGAAAAAGCATTACCATTCCACCAAAGAATGCAGTAAATGCTAAGGTCTTAGCAAAAGGGATTGAAGGAGGAAACATGCCTTTTCCCTTTTACTGTGTGCATCTGGAATGCCAACTTTCGTTGGGACCAGTGACCACAGAAGAGGAGGTATTGGCAGGCCCAAATGTCTCCAAGAAACTCCTTGAAGTCAGGGAGGCCAAGCAGTTGCAGAAGAAAGAGCTGCCATTTTCCCTGTCTATGTGGTCATGGGGTCCATGGGCAGACAACTTCAGCCAGTTGAGGCTATCATGGCAGTTCAAACAGAAGACTTTCCAGACTGATAATCTGAAATGCTTTTTTGAAGTCTTGAAACTGCAAGGGCAGAGTAAATGAACTTACATGGCAGCAGACGAGCAAGCTGATTCACTATTAAAAACACTACTATAGACTATTCAGTTGAGGCAGTGGATATAGGGACTCTTGTAGCACAGTGGTAGTGTCCAGAATGCCCAGGTTCAAGTCTCACCTTGTCCACAGTTATGTCATGTCATGTCTGAACAGGCTGATTGAAAATTTCCAGAACTCTCACAACTCTGTTATGTAGTCTAAGAAGGAGAGCTCCAGAAAATTTTAATCAAGCTGTTCAGATATATAAAATGGCCTGAGAACACTAGAAAATCTTTCAACATTGGTTGAAAAAAACAGGCAAACAAATATAAACTGTTCAGTCAGTGATAATAAAAATATTGGATGAACATTTAGAAGCCCAGTGCAAGGACCCATAAAGAGTACCTAAGAAGCTTGGGGAGGAGGTTTATGTTTGAGACCTGGAAATAAATCTGGAATAGACATAACAATCAGATATTTCTTCAAAAAAAATTAAACAAGCATGAGAAACAGTGCTCCACATTAGGGAAATTTATCACTCACTCAAACACACTGACATATGTGATTTCTAAAACAAAGAGAATCACAGACTAAAGTGATCAGGACCCATTAATTTTTGTGGGCAAGTTTAAGACCCAGAATCCAGGTTGGTCTGTTGGGTTTTTCCCTTTCAAGTATGCCACTTAAGAATCACCCATATTGCCAGGAAATCAAATATAATTGCAGACATCCTATCCAGAACGACTCAGTTATAAATGCAGAAATGTGATTGGCTAAGGCTAAGAGAACAACTGTGGCTGTGAGCATGTATATTTCTAATGGTTTATGCTTACCTTGTTTGTTTTTGTTTTGTTTTTCACCTTTTTTGTAATGAAATTAGAATTATTGGGAGAAGTAGTCATGACCATGAATCGTAACCTTGGATCAGCTTTGGAAATATGGAACTTTTAAGTTCCAACATGGATTTGTTTAAAAGTTGTCTGAAGCAGCTGAAGTGACTGCAGATATAAATTTAGTGGCTATCTGGAGAAAAATTCTGGAAGGTCACAGCTGCACAGAGTTATGGAAATTTCAAACAGAAAGACAGAAAAGAAAGTGATAGCAAGAGGCTGACTACCCAAATCCATTTCAGCAGGGAGGCAATCCTTCAAACATTTTTGTATGTTACCCTTCCAGGGATATGTAAAAAACAGGGATTAAGAGCATACTTCAATGCTGATGTGTGTATGGTACTGGCTTGAAATCCTAATGTGTCGGCTACTATGCTTTAACAGCCACAGCTTTGTGAACAAGATGTTAGCTCCCCAACACTGCAGACAAAAGATGGGAAAACAGATACTGTCTTATTTCTGAGTGTAGCCATCCAGCCACCGTTCAACTGAACAAGGGTAAAAGAAATCAAGTTAACTTGTAAAGCTGAGAATCTCAAAGATTGTCCATTCAACTACCAACATCAGTGATAAATGTCCATTCTAACGACCACAGTGTTGTATTATCCACTGTTCACGAACAACTGAGAGGCCGCTCTATATTTATTTTTGGACTGGTCAGTTCTTAATTTAAATTTGTGTGAATGTGAGTGTGGTGTTTTTTTTATTTTCTTTGTGTTATTCTCTTCTTCGAATAGTAGCCAATAAACTCACTCCTTTGTTAACTCAAGGAAGCATGATTTAATTGGTAACTATAAATTATTTTGGTTTGGGAGAAAGGTATCCACATGGGAAGGACGTGTTTTAAATAAACGCTTTCATGACCAAGCAAGGGGGTGGATTTAAAAAGACGGGGAGCTGATTCCTCCCTCCTCACCCAGCAGCTTAGTGATTTGTGGTATCCCATGGGACCATAATAAATTGGGGAACATCACTTGGGGAAACTATAACAATCTCAATCCACCTTTGAGAAAGCAGAACTTTGTAACCTGCCTAATTCAGTTACCTTACACATCATTTTCCCAGTCCTTATGGGCTCCATATAATGCCCTTTTGGAGTAAAGACACAGGCAGTAGAGGTTTGTATGATCTCAAGTTTATAACACGTAGATTGTGAGAAATCAGCCAGGGATACTTCGAAATAGTGAAGACTAGAAGCAAGGAAGGCATGAATGAAAGTTTCAGCAGCAAATGAGCTGGGTCAGATGCAAAGTTGGGCGATCGTATGGATCTTATGGCATTAGGCAGTCTTAGTGTTGTCATGACCATGTGTTTAGAAGTTAATCCCTGGTCAAATATGACACTAAGATTGCAAACTAGTTTAGTTTCAATCTGTTGCTGGAGACAAAATTATCGTCAGTGGCTACAAAAGAGAGTTTAGAATGGAAACTGCATATGGGCCCAGAAAGATAAGAAGAGGTAGTTTAATTTTGTCACAGTTACATGGGGTGTCATTCCATTCATTACTTGCCCTTGATTTAGCACTCTGTCAGCCTCTCATTCACATCTCCCAGGCAGCATACAGACAAATTGACATCTCACCAGACACAGCAGCAGCTAATTTATGTAAGCCAGATACAATTGCATGCTTGGAGATCTTGTAGTGCCGTGGTAGAATCCTTACCTCTGTTCTAGGCGACGTTGGTTCAACTTCCACCTGCTATAGTGGTGTGCCGTTACATGTTGATTAGAAAATATCTACCATGGCGAATGTTTATTCTCATGAAGGTAACAGTACTCTCCACCATCAGAATGGACACAATAGGGGATATAGACACGGTTGTTCAGTGGTTAGCATTGCTGCCTCACAGCACCAGGGACCTGGACTTGATTCCAGCCTTGGTGACTGCGTGGAGTTTGAACATTCCCCCAGTGCCTTTGTGGGTTTCTTTGGTTTCCTTCCACAGCCCAAAGATGTGTAGGTTAAGTGGATTGGCCATGCTAAATTGCCTTGTAGTGTCCCAAGAAGTGCAAGTTAGGTGCATTAACTATGAAAAATGTGGGGTCATGGGGATAGGGTGGGGGGCTGGGTTGCTCTTTGGAGTGTCAGTGCAGATTTGACAGGTGAACTGATTCTTTCCACACTGAAGAGATTCCGATATAAACACAACTTGAGGATGACTGTAGCCTTAAGCATAATCTTCCTCATCATAATTCCCAGAGTGCACAATATCTTTTCCTTTACCAGCTTCAGTAATATGCACGCTTTGCTTTTCCTGCCCCTTCCAGTCCACATGTGTACGATTTAACCTAATTCATCTTGACAGGAAGCATCATAGCCAGGTCCATTTAATTACAGGAAAGGACTTGTGTCAATCTCCTAATGGTGAACAACATTCCATGGTCCAGAAACAGGGGAGACAAGGCCTATGTGGGATGTTCTCTGACTGAGTCAGCCACAATGGAATGTCATATGGATTATTAATGAACTGATTGGTACAAAGTATCCTTGATCCCATAGAGGTTTAGTGGCCATTAAAGGATTAAATGGGAATTGAATGATTTTCTCTTGTTTTTGAGAGGCCATCTAATAAAAAGAAACTTTTGGATTTTCTAGCAGCCAATAAAGCTGAATGCTACCACTCAGCCTTTACCCCACTCCATATCTCCCAACCCACCACTCCTATCTCAACTTCTCCCCTAAGCCCAAGAATCTAATGATGATCCCTGAGAAACTTCTGGAAGCATTTTCAGCAGAATAATCATTACTGGTGGCACTGCTACCGGTGGAGATGTGCTGGCCTCTGATTAATTGACAGATCTTGGCTGACTGATATTCTACTGCCAATGCTAAATCCCAGGAAATATCCAGACCTGGCCAGTTAGGCACTTAGTTTTATTGGACATTTCCCAAGAAAACAACACAGATTTCATCATAGATTGTCCAATCATTAGTGATTATTCCTGCATTTGGAGCATTGGGACCAGACCCTTGTGCTTTTGCTTACTAATGACCATGAACAGCAACCCAATAAGTCAATGGTAGAAGAACAAGAAGTGGAAGAACAAGAAATAGAGGTGAAAAAGAAGCAAAATCTCACATTCACATCCACCAGTTCAAATCCTAACGTCAACAGTACTACAGAGAAGCATTGAGTTCGCTTCTGGAGCTGGGGAAATACTGCACACAAGTGTCCTGCACCCAAGGCTCAGGACAAGTAAACACAGATTCCATTTACCACAGAATCAAGTTATACAAAAATTCTGCAGCAGAGGACAGAGATAAGGCATATGGAACACGACTGTTGGTTAGGTACAATGAAATGCTCAATGCATTACAGGGCCAGAAATCCTGCAGTCAATGTCTAGGAACACAAAGTATGACACCATTTAAACACAGACTTTGGCACAGTGCCTGGAGCAGTTCTTTTCAGCGTAGAACTGATGGCCAAACCCATGAGAACACAAACATGATGCAGTATCTCTGATGGTCACATCTCACCACAAGCAGAAACCATCAATGTCTGGATGCTGCTGTGGAACCTCTTCTTTGGAACAGAAGAAGAGGCATATCAGACTCAAAACATTAACTTTCTTTCTCTATGGATGTTGCCAGACCTGCTGAGTTGCTCCAGACTTTCTGGTTTTCTAATGGAGAAGAACACATATTGTAAAGGAATTTGGTGTTAATTACCTCAAAATTCAAAACAGACGGTAAATATCTCAATAGTGTCAGGGAACCATATGCTATTTAGTGTTCACTAATGGTCCAACAATGTTCTTCACCTCTGAAATAAATTTGACTTTTCTGGATTGTTTTCTCCATTTAAAGTAGCATAAAATTTAATCTAATGTACTTGGCTGAATGTGTCTTAAATCTGTAGTTAGGGTAACCACCAGTGATAATGCTTTTTTTTCCCTATGTCTGACACATTTAACTTCCTTGTATAATTGTTCCGATTGTACTTATCATACATTTGTCAAAAAAATCTTGGTCATGCAGTTTCTGTTTTTGAGTCCTGTTGATTGAAAGATAAATTTCGAAAGGTTCAATCCAAAATGAGAAAGCAATATCTTCTGAATTAATCAGGATAGTAAATATTCTAATATTTTCCTTCTTGATTACGTAGAATCAACTTGTTAGAAAAGCTCAGAATTCTGGTAACGCACAGCAGGGCAGTCAAGATCATTGAAAAAAATAGGCAGGTTAGTACTTCAGAAGTACCTTTAATCAGAATCCTCCACTATAATAATTAGCATTTGAACATTTTTTTAATAGAATGTCCCAATGTTTTACAAAACTGAACAGCAATAGGTCAAATGTGGAGTCTTTATCTGCTTTTTTTTTCTGTATGCGCTGTGCCTCCATGTTATGTAAGCTGGCTATAAGTATAGTGGGTATTCTGCTTGTGAACTAATGCAGTGAAGCATTAACAATATCAGAGATAATGGGAACTGCAGATGCTGGAGAATCTGAGATAACAACGTGTGGAGTTGTACGAACACAGCAGGCCAAGCAGCATCTTAGGAGCACGAAAGCTGACGTTTCGGGCCGAGACCCTTCATCAGAAAAGGAGGAGAGGGAAATAAGTAGGGAGAGAGGGGGAGGCAGATCGAAGATGGATAGAGGAGAAGATAGGTGGAGAGGAGACAGACAAGCTAAAGGGGCAGGGATAGAGCCTGTAGATGTGAGTGTAGGATGGGAGATAGGGAGGCGATAGGTCAGTCCAGGGAGGATGGAAGGGTCAAAGGGGCAGAATGAGGTTAGTAGGAAGTGGGAGGAATTGAAAGAGAAGTTGTTGAGGGTGAGGACGGGTTTGGCTCGGCGGATGAGGGTATTGTTGGTGGGGGACTAGTTGGACCTGTGGGTTCGGAAGATCTGCCTAGCCGAACTCATCCACGCCTTCAACAACTTCTCTTTCAATTCCTCCCACTTCCTACAGACAAAGGGCGTGGCCATGGATACCCACATGTGCCCAAGCTATTCCTGCCTCTTTGTAGGTTACGTGGAACAATCCCTCTTCCATACCAACACAGGTCCTAAACCCCACCTATTCCTCCGTTACATTGACAACTGTATCAGCACCGCCTCGTGCTCCCAAGAGGAGCTCGAACAGTTCATCCACTTCACCAACAATTCCACCCCAACCTCAAGTTCACCTGGAACATCTCTGACACATCCCTCACCTTCCTGGACCTCTCTGTCTCCATGTCAGGCAACCAGTTAGAAACCAATATCCATTTCAAGCCCACCAACTCCCACAGCTACCTAGAATACACGTCCTCCCACCCACCTTCCTGCAAAAATGCCATCCCCTATTCCCAATTCCTTCGCCTCCGCCGCGTCTGCTCCCAGGATGAGACATTCCACTCCCACACATCTCAGATGTCCTCATTCTTCAAAGATCGCAACTTCCCCACAACAGTTGTTGAGAATGCCCTCGACCGTGTCTCCCACATTTCCCGCAACTCATCCCTCACACACCGTCCCCACAATAACCACTAAAAGAGAATCCCCCTCGTCCTCACATTCCACCCCACCAACCTCCGGAACGAAAGAATCATCCGTCACTTCTGCCATCTGCAATCCAACCCCACCACCAAAGACATTTTTCCCTCCCCACCCTTGTCTGCTTTCCGATGGGCCCACTGTCTCTGTGACTCCCTTGTCCGCTCCACACTCCCCTCCAACCACACCACACCAGGCACTTTTCCCTGCAACCGCAGGAACTGCACTAATATCCTGGGTGGGAAATTCGCGAGAGCTATTCGGGTGGATTTAAACTAGCTCAGAGGGGGGATGGGAAACTGAGGTGCAGTCTTAGTACACAGGAGGTTGAGCGTAGGGAGGCCATGTTCAGGACCTCACTGTCACAGGAGTGTGCTGGCAGACAGCAAGCTGGATTGAAGTGTGTCTACTTTAATGCCAGGAGTATCTGGAATAAGGCAGGTGAGCTTGCAGCTTGGATAGGTACGTGGAACTTCGAAGTTCTGGCCATTTTGGAGACATGGATAGAGCAAGGTCAGGAATGTATGTTGCAGGTTCCAGGGTTAAGATCTTTCATTAACATCAGGGAAGGTGGTAAAAGAGGGGGAGGTGTGGCTTTGTTGGTCAAGGACAGTATAATGGCAGTTGAAAGAACCTTTGATGAGGACTCGTCTAATGAGGTGCTATGGGCTGAGGTTGCCAAGGAAGGTTTGTTGACTGAGTCAGTAAGGGTGGAAGTTAGGAACAGCAAGGGAGCAGTCACCTCACTGGGGGTTTTCTACAGACCCCCAAATAGCAGTAGGGAGATCGAAGAACTCATTAGCCGGCAGATTGTTGAAAAGTGCAAACGTAGCAGGGTTGTTGTTATGGGTGACTTCAACATTCCCAATATAGATTGGAACCTCCTTAGTGCAGATGGTTTGGATGGAGCCGTTTTTGTCAGGTGTGTTCAGGAGGGTTTCCTTACTCAGTATGTGGACTGGCCAATGAGGGGAGAGGCCATTTTGGATTTGGTGCTCGGTAATGAGCCAGGACAGGTATCAGATCTTGTGGTGGGAGAACACTTTGGGAATAGTGACCACAACAGCCTCACATTTACCAAAGCCATGGAAAGGGAAAGGAGCAGTTAGAACATAGAACATAGAACATTACAGCACTGTACAGGCCCTTCAGCCCTCGATGTTGTGCCGACCTGTCATACCGATCACAAGCCCATCTAACCTACACTATTCCATATACGTCCATATGCTTGTCCAATGACGACTTAAACGTACCGAAAGTTGATGAATCTACTACCATTGCAGGCAAAGCGTTCCATTCCCTTACTACTCTCTGAGTGAAGAAACTACCTCTGACATCTGTCCTATATCTTTCACTCATCAATTTAAAGCTATGCCCCCTCGTGTTCGCCATCACCATCCTAGGAAAAAGGCTCTCCCTATCCACCCTATCTAACCCTCTGATTATTTTATATGTTTCAATTAAGTCACCTCTCAACCTTCTTCTCTCGAATGAAAACAGCCTCAAGTCCCTCAGTCTTTCCTCGTAAGATCTTCCCTCCATACCAGGCAACATCCTAGTAAATCTCCTCTGCACCCTTTCCAAAGCTTCCACATCCTTCTTATAATGCGGTGACCAGAACTGTACACAATACTCCAAGTGCGGCCGCACCAGAGTTTTGTACAGCTTCACCACAACCTCTTGGTTCCGGAACTCGATCCCCCTATTAATAAAAGCTAAAACACTGTATGCCTTCTTAACATCCCTGTCAACCTGGGTGGCAACTTTCAAGGATCTGGGTACATGGACACCGAGATCTCTCTGCTCATCTACACTACTAAGAATCTTACCATTAGCCCTGTACTTTGCCTTCTGGTTACTCCTACCAAAGTGCATCACCTCACACTTGTCCGCATTAAACTCCATTTGCCACCTCTCAGCCCAGCTCTGCAGCTCATCTATGTCTCTCTGCAACCTACAGCATCCTTCGTCACTATCCACAACTCCACCAACCTTAGTGTCATCTGCAAATTTACTAACCCATCCTTCTACGCCCTCATCCAGGTCATTTATAAAAATGACAAACAGCAGTGGACCCAACACCGACCCTTGCGGTACATCACTAGTAACTGGTCTCCAGGATGAACATTTCCCATCAGCTACCACCCTCTGTCTTCTTTCAGCAAGCCAATTTCTGATCCAAACTGCTATATCTCCCACAATTCCATTCCTCAGCAGGGGAAGATATTTAACTGGGGTAAAGGAAACTATGACGCTATCAGACAGGAGTTGGGAAGTACAGATTGGGAGCAATTGTTCCACAGAAAGGGCACAGCAGACATGTGGAGGCTGTTTAAGGAACAGTTGTTGCGAGTGATGTATAAATTAGTTCCTCTGAGACAGGTAAGAAGGGGTAAGATTAAGGAGCTTTGGATGATGGGTACAGAGGTGCTCCTTGTCAAAAAAAAAGGCAGCGTACGTAAGGTGGAGGAAGCAAGGGTCTAGCACAGCTTTAGAGGATTACAGGCTTGCTCGGAAGGAGCTCAAAAATGGACTGAGGAGGGCCAGGAGGGGGCACGAAAAAGGCTTGGCAGGAAGGATTAGGGAGAACCCAAAGGCATTGTACTCATATGTGAGGAATAAGAGAATGATCAGGGAGAAGGTAGGGCCGATCTGAGATAGCATAGGGAACTTGTGCATGGAGTCTGAGCAGATAGGGGAAGCCCTAAATGAGTTTTTTGCTTTGGTTTTCACTAAGGACAGGGACGTTGTTGTGAATGAGAACTTTGAGGAGCAGGAAAACAGGCTTGAACAGATCAAGATTGAGGAAGTTGATGTGCTGGAAATTTTGACAAACATGAAGATTGATAAGTCCCCAAGGCCAGACCAGATTTATCCGAGGTTGCTGCAGGAAGCGAGAAAGGAGGTTGCTAAGCTGCTGGCGAAGATCTTTGCTTCTTCACTCTCCACGGGAGTCGTACTGGAAGGTTGGAAGGAGGCAAATGTTGTTTGTCTTTTCAAGAAAGGGAATAGGGAAATCCCTGGAAATTACAGACCAGTCAGTCTTACGTCTGTGGTCAGCAAGGTTTTGGAAAGAATTCTGAGGGACAGGATTTATGACTATTTGGAAAAGCATAGTGTGATTAAAGGGAATCAGCATGGCTTTCTGAGGGGCATGTTATGCCTTACAAATCTTATTGAGTTCTTTGAGGAAGTCACGAGACAGGTTGACGAGCGTCAAGCAGTGGATGTGGTGTACATGGACTTCAGCAAGGCATTTGATAAGGTTCCCCACAGCAGGCTCATTCATAATGTCAGGACGTATGGGATACACGGTGAGTTGGCTGTCTGGATTCAGAATTGGTTGGCTGACAGGAGGCAGAGAGTGGTTGTAGATAGTAAGTATTCTGCCTGGAGGTCAGTGCTGAGTGGTGTCTCGCAGGGCTCTGTTCCTGGGCCTCTGCTCCTTGTAGTTTTTATAAATAACTTGGATGAGGAGGTTGAGGGGTGGGTTAGTATGTTTGCTGATGACACAAAGGTCGGAGGTGCCGTTAATAGTATGAGGGTTATTGCAGGCTTCAGCGAGACATTAACAGAATGCAGAGCTGGGCTGAGAAATGGCAGATGGAGTTCAACCTAGATAAATGCGAAGTGATGCATTTTAGAAGGTCGATCTTAAATGCTGAATATAGCATTATAGGCAGGATTCTCAGCAGTGTAGAGGAACAGCAGGATCTTGGTGTTCAAGGGCATAGCCCCCCCAAAGTTGCCACCCAGGTGGATAAGGTTGTTAAGAAAGCATATGCTGTTTTGGCTTTCATTAACAGGAGATCGGGTTTAAGAGCCGCGAGGTTATGCTGCAGCTCTACAAAACCCTGGTGAGACCACACTTGCAATATTGTGTCCAGTTCTGATCGCCCTATTATAGGAAAGATGTGGAGGCTTTGGAGAGGGTACAAAGGAGGTTTACCAGGATGCTGCCTGGACTGGAGGGCTTGTCTTACGAGGAGAGGTTGACTGAGCTCGGACTTTTCTCTCTGGAGAGAAGGAGGGAGAGAGGTGACCTGATCGAGGTGTACAAGGTAATGAGAGGCATGGATAGAGTTGATAGCCAGAGACTTTTCCACAGGGCAGGATTGACTGCCACCAGGTTTTAAGGTGTTAAGAGGAAGGTATAGAGGAGACGTCAGAGGGAGGTTCTTCACCCAGAGAGTTGTGAGTGCATGGAATAGTTTACCAGTGGTAGTCGTGGAAGCAGAGTCATTAGTGACATTGAAGCGACTGCTGGGCATGCACATGGACAACAGTGAATTGAGGGGAATATAGGATAATAAAGCGTGAAGCTGGATGAACACAGCAGGCCAAGCAGCATCTCAGGAGCGCAAAAGCTGATGTTTCGGGCCTAGACCCTTCATCATTCTCTGATGAAGGGTCTAGGCCCAAAACGTCAGCTTTTGTGCTCCTGAGATGCTGCTTGGCCTGCTTTGTTCATCCAGCTTCACACTTTATTATCTTGGATTCTCCAGCATCTGCAGTTCCCATTATCTCTGAGGGGAATGTAGGTTAGGTTATTTTATTTTTGGATTAGGATTATTCCACGCCATAACATCGTGGGCCGAAGGGCCTGTACTGTGCTGTCCTTTTCTATGTTCTATGTTCTAAGTGCGGCACTTGCCCCCACACATCCTCCATCAACCCCATCCCAGGCCCCAAGAAGACGTTCCTCTTCACCAGATGTTCACCTGCACATCTGCAAATGTGGTATACTGCATCCGCTGTACCCGGTGTGGCCTCCTCTACATTTGGGAAACTAAGCGGTGGCATAGTGACCGCTTTGCATAACACCTCCGCTTGGTTCGCAATAAACAACTGCAACTACCAGTCGCGAACCATTTCAACTCCCCCTCCCATTCCTTAGACGACATGTCCATCCTGGGCCTCCTGCAGTGCCACAACGATACAGCAACTCATATTCCGCTTGGGAACCCTGCAGCCCAATGGTATCAATGTGGACTTCACAAGCTTCAAAATCTCCCCTCCCCCCACCTCATCCCAAAACCAGCCCAGCTCATCCCCACCTCCCTAACCTGTTCTTCCTCTCACCTCTCCCCTCCTCCCACTTCAAGCCGCACCTCAATTTCTTACCTTCTAACCTCAACCTGCCCCCTTGATCTGTCCATCGTCCCCGGACTGACTGTCCCCTCCCTACCTCTCCACCTACACTCACCTCCTCAGGCTCCATCCCCGCCCCTTTAACTTGTCTGCCTCTTCTCCAGCTTTCTTCTCCTCTAACCAACTTCGAACCACCTCCCCCTCTTCCCTACTTATTTCAGAACCCTCTCCCCCTCCCCCTTTTTGATGAAGGGTGTGGGCCCAAAAATTCATCTTTTGCGCTCCGAACATTTTGCTTGGCCTGCTGTGTTCATCCAAGCATTATCTTGTGTTGTCATCACCATTTGGCAAGATTAATGGGAAATTTTACAGACCAAATTATTGATTCAGGACAGAACTTATATTGTATACAAATGACCTAACCAGAAATATAAAACATACCTTTAGTAAAACTAATAAAGCAAATGGAAAATGTGCATGTTTAAAATATTTCTCCCCATGCTTTAAAGTCAACTCTTTGGGATCATCAGTACTAGATGATTTATTTTCGCGTAAGAAGCATCTTTTCACTTTCAACTAAAGTTGAATAGTTAACATAAAAGTTAAAACACCAATTGAAATTGGTTCTTGGATGAATTTCCTGCGGAAAAATGAATAAGCAATCTAAAATATACTAACAATATGTACTGACTGTAAATAGAAAAGAAAGATTATTCAAGACATACGGAAAGGTAGACAAAATAAATTTCAGTCAAAAAAATTGAAAATAAATAACAGGAAATTAAGTCAAAATGAATTAGAAAAATGAACAAAATGAAAAATAATTATTTTTAGTACCATGATGGCTGAAATATGAAAGAAATGAACAGAACACAATTCACATCAGTTGATATCAATTTTTGATTCAACATCCTAGTATACATAGTATTGTACACCATTCATTCTAGTAATATGTCAATGCATATTATTTGTACATTGCTGTTTCAAAATGTATCTAATGAAAATATGATCCACCTGCATTTTCCATAATGGTTCTTTAGTGGCAATCAACAGAATTGTCAGAGGAAAAAGACAATGCATAAAAATGAAATTTAATGCTGTTACTTTGGAGTCTTTGATAGCCTATGCCTATTATTGAATACTGACTTGTAGTTCAACAATGCCTAATCTTTTATACTCACAAATTCATAGAGTCATATTGTCATAGAATCGTACAGCATGGAAACAGACCCTTTGGTCCAACCAGTCCATCCTGAACATAACCCTAAACTAGAGATCATGGGGACTGCAGATGCTGGAGAATCTGAGATAACAAAGTGTGCAGCTGGATGAACACAGCAGGCCAAGCAGCATCTTCGGAGCACAAACGCTGACGTATCGGGCCCAGACCCTTCATCAGAAAAGGGGGAGGGGGAGAGGGTTCTGAAATACATAGGGAGAGAGGGGGAGGCGGAGTGTAGGTGGGGAGGTAGGGAGGGGTCAGGTCAGTCCGGGGAGGACGGACAGATCAAGGGGGCGGGATGAGGTATGTAGGTAAGAAATGGAGGTGCGGCTTGAGGTGGGAGGAGGGGAGAGGTGAGAGGAAGAACAGGTTAGGGAGGTGGGGACGAACTGGGCTGGTTTTGGGATGTGGTGGCAGGAGGAGAGATTTTGAAGCTTGTGAAATCCATATTGATACCATTGGGCTGCAGGGTTCCCAAACAGAATATGAGTTGCTGCTTCAAAAGCTTCAAAATCTCCCCTACCCCACCGCATCCCAAAACCAGCCCAGCTCGTCCCCGGCTCCTTAACCTGTTCTTCCTCTCACCTATCCTCTTCTCCCACCTCAAGCCGCACCTCAATCTCCTACATACTAACCTCATCCCACCCCCTTGATCTTTCCAGCCTCCGCAGACTCAACTACCCCCACCCTACCTCCCCACCTACGCTCACCTCTACAGGCTCCATCCCCGCCCCTTTAACTTGTCTGTCTTCTCTCTACCTATCTTCTCCTCTATCCATCTTTAAACTACCTCCCCCTCTCTCCCTATTTATTTCAGAACCCTCTCCCCATCCCCCTTTTCTGATGAAGTGTCTAGGTCCGAAACATCAGCCTTTGTACTCCTAAAATGCTGCTTGGCCTGCTGTGTTCATCCAGCTCCACACTTTGTGATCCTAAACTAGTCCTACTTGCCTGCACGTGGCCCATATCCTTCAAAACTTTCTTATTCATGTACTTATTCAAATATTTTTTAATTGTACCTGCATCCATGTCATGGGAAATTTCATTCCACACACCATCCTCTGTGTAAAATAACTTGCCACTTATATCTTTTTTTCAATCTCTCTCCTCTCATCTTAAAAAAATGTGCTTTCCAGTCTTGAAATCCCCCATCTTAGCAAAAAGACAGCTACCATTAACTCTATCTATTCCACTCATTGTTTTATAAACTTCTAAAAGGTCATCTCCTCACCTCCTATGTTCCAGTGAGAAAGGACTTTTCCTATCCAACCTTTCTTTTTAATTCAAACCAGCCATGCCCAGCACAATCCTTGTAAATCTTTTCTGAGCCCTCTGCAGCTTAATAATGTCCTTTCTATAACTGGGCAATCAGATCTCGACAGAATATTCCACAAAAGACCTCACCAGTGTTCTATACAACCTAAGCATGACTCCCCAAGTGCTGTACTTAAAGGACTGAGCAATGAAGGCAAGCATGCCGAATGCCTTTTTAACCACCCCGCCTGTATGTGATGCAAACTTCAAAGAATTATGTTCCTTAACTGCTATGTCTCTCAGTTCGACAACACTACCCAAGGCCCTCCCATTAATTATGCAGGACCTACCCTTGTTTGTGATACCAAAATCAATGCCCCATATTTATCCAGCTGTTCAAAGTCTTCCAAAATCTTATCAGTTTTGGATGCATTTATCCAGTTCAAAACACTTGAAGATTCTGAATTCTTCCAATTCTGCCCTGTTGCAAATTTGACATTTCTGCTGTTGGTCTCACTTAGCTAGATCCTGTATTGTCTTGGTAAAGCTTGTTGCATTTTTAGTTCTCTCTCCTCTTTTAAGTAACTCCTGAAATCTACCTTTCACAATCACCAGACAATCCAATCCACTTTCCTGCCATGCATTAAATTTAAAATGTAATTGCTGAACTCCAGAGATGATGTAAAAGTGATAGCCTTGACAACAAGGCATCATGCAATTGTGTGTGTCAGCAAGGAACCCTAACAAAATTAGTGTCATTGGGAATCAAGGGAAAGCTGTCCAGTGGTTGAATTGATGCCTAGATAAAGGGCTGTTAACAGGTTTGTCATTTCAGACCTTTGCAGGAGTTCTTCAAGGTAGTATCCTGTTCCCTGCTATGATTTTTAGGTATGCCTAGTGTTGCTTCTTGATGGGGACAGTAACATTGTAAACATTTCATTGTTCACTATGCATCATTAGAGGAAAAGAATAGACTCTGTTGTATTGGTTGAAGCAGAAGGAGTAGGCATGTGGTTTTGCCAGAATAGTGGACTTTAGTAGTGACAGCCATTGAATTATTATCCATTATATTAACGGCAGAAGCTATCCAAAGTCTGATTTCTGACGTGGAGGCTGAGATTGAGGTCATGAGACACACTCTTCTTCCCAAACAAATCGAGTTGGTTCCTCATTGGTCCAGCCTGCTGCCATCATAACTGTAGATTTTAGTCCTGAATGCAGCTTGAAGACTCTCATAACAGTCCTGTGATCTGTGCTCCAGCAAATAACTAAGATGTTTCCCCACATAGTAATGACTCCATATTGAAAGAAACAAAGAAACATAGAAGATAGGAACAGGAGGAGGACATTCAGCTCTTCAAGCCTGCTCCGCAATCCATCATGATCATGGCTGATTGTCCAAATGAATACCCTAATCCTGTTTTGTCCCCATAACCTTTAACTCCATTCACCCCAAGTGCTATATCTAGTCACCTCTTGAATACGTTCAATATTTTGGCATCAAATACTTCCTGTGGTAATAAATTCCAGAGGCTTATCACACTGTGGTTGAAGAAAAGCTTCCTCATCTCTGTTCTAAATTGTCTACCCCAAATCCTCACACTGTGACCCTAGTTTTGGACATACCTACCATCTGGAACATCCTCCCTGCATCAGACCTGTCCAGTCCTGTTAGAATTTTATAAGTGTCTATGAGATCCCCCCTCATCCATGGGAACTCTTGAGAAAACAATCCCAACCTAGTTAATCTCTCCTCAAACTTCAGGCCCATCATCCCTGGAATCAGCCTGGTAGACCTTCACTGCACTCCCTCGAGAGCAAGAGCATCTTTCCTCAGAAAAGGAGACCAAAATTGCACACAATATTCTCGGTATGGCCTCACCACGGCCCTATATAACTGCAACAACGCATCCCTGCTCCTGTACTCAAAACCTCTTGCAATGAAGGCTTATATACCATTTGCCTTCTTTACCGCCCACTGCACCTGCATGCTTACCTGAAACTGATTTATTATGTCAGGATTGCTACTTTTGCAACTCCTGCACTGAAAGACCATTTGTGGCCTTTCCCACTGAAAATCAGCAGCCTTACACCAGCCATTCTGCATTGACTGAGTTAAGACCATATAGGAGCACAGTAAGGTAAAGTTACTTCAGAAATTCTAGTAATTAGCTGGACCACAAGAGGTTAACAGAATACTGCCACCCAATACTACAGAATACATCTTGGATGAGTACAGCTCAAAATGCACGGCCATTTCTTCCTCAGCCTTTTGTTGTGAAATAGTCCACTTACAAATTCAGTCCACAAACAAAACAAAGCAAAATAAAAATAAATGGTCAAATGGCCAGATAATTTGTTTTGTTATGTGCATATTCAAGGATAATTATTAGACAGAACACCAAAGAATCTTTTTCAACCACCTGAGAAGGTCTTGATTGATTGTTTCACTTGAAAGGCAGGACCACATTGAATCCTGGATGAAGCTTTGGGGAATTGCTGGAATTTACTTAGCTGTACCTCAGTGTGAGTTGCTTGTTTCAGGATAAAAGAAGCACAGTACGGCCTGGTCCCTCAGTGGTTAGGGCGGCCTCATAGTGCCAGGGAGTTGGGTTTGATTCCACCCTCAAGCACATTCTTCGTGTGTCTGCATGTGTTTCCTCTGGGTGCTCTGGTTTCCTCCCACAGTTCAAAGATGTGCAGATTAGGTGCTATGGCCATGCTAACTTGCCCCTTGTGTCCAGGAATGTGTGGGTTAAGTGGATTAGCCATGGGAAATGCTAGGTTACAAGGATAGGATAAGGGTGTGGCTATGGGTGTGAGGCTTACCGGAGGGTCAGTAAGGACTCAATGGGCCTGCTTCCACACAGTAGGGATTATATGAAAGGAATTATAAACAAAACAACAGTTTCTCATGTCTAGTAAAAATGTGAAGAAGCCTTTGAATTGCCACAATATGACCTTAGATCCATCTCCCACAACTGAGCATATCTCCATTTGACACCACTCCACCCTCCTCTCCACACCAACAATAACGATGAAATACTTCATCATGTGTAGTTATTCCTATAAGAAGTACTAAGGAACTGAGTTTAAACCAGTTAAGGCTTATTTGCAGTAAAATGGATTAAAATGGATTGCTGCAGCCTGCTAGTTTATTGAACATAAACAACAACCATATGTGAAAGTACACTAATTCTAACTGCTACCATACATCTGGATAAAAATCTGACTGCATTCTTTACTACATGGGTTCCAGCCTCCAAACAGAGTTTTTGGATTTGAAGTAGTCAGCATGTTAACCGATTCAGATCCAGAATTGCAGCATTTTCTTCATTATTCTCTTCCTCCTTAGTTCTCTGCATGTTCTTAGCATATTTTCCTGACTTTCATGCTTTTAGGAAGAAAGCTAATGGAGTAGATGAGCACCATCCATTCAGGGAGACTGTACGAACTTATCAACATTAGGGACTAAACCCACCGAAAGCAAATGTACAGCATTTTCTATTTTCAGAGCTGTCAACGTCAGAAAAATGTTGAGTCAGATTTATGATCAAAGAGGGAAGACAACTTCCAATTCCGTTCAAACATATGGACCTGTATTTATTTTTATGAGTGACATATATCAAAGTGTTTTTTTTCCAATTTTCTTCCTTAGATATCATTTTTAATCATAAGTAAGTGACTGTCATTTTCAATGAGTGATAGGTTTGACAGTTCTGTATACTTTGTAACAGTGACAAGTATATTACATTTGACAAAGTGTGGTTTTGATGATCATAAAAGGGAATTAATGGCCATTTTTAATTACCTTTTGGGAACACACAGATGGCAGGCATGAGTATCTGCCCACTCTTGCCAGAGAAGTGTGAGCCATGGCATCAAATGAATGCCATACTGAGGGCACCTTGCTTCCCATGAGATCCAGAGGTGTGAGGTTCTCAGGGTACCTTGGAGTGGTCAACAGTGGATCATTTTGCCTAATTGAAGAAAGAAGTTCTTTCTTTCATTATTGCGTGACTGGTCTCTAAGATTGGTGAGATTGCACGAGGTTTGACATGCACTCTATCAACTGGCTCTTCTAAATTACAGTCAGAAACGCATGTTCATCATAGGATTCCAATGTGACAAACTGTAAAGCTGGATTCTAACTGTTTATTTCACTGAGCAAGTAACAGTGGTGGTTCACTGCTCAACCACAGGCAAGCTGCTGGGGATTCATAATGCTGGATACATGCAAGAAATCTGCTTCAGTGCCATGAATGCTAGTTTTTGTAGCATGCCTGCAAGAATTGTGCAGACATGACTTATGGAGACAAGCTGACCTTATTGTCAATTATCTAGTCCATTCTTTTTCTGCACATGGAGATCACCACTCACAAACCCCAAAACATATTCTGGACATGGATCAATGTGAGCTCTATTAACTCCTCTTTATATCTACTCATAACTGTTATGGACCAGATCAGACACCCTCAAAATATTTTAAGAAGATAGCCTAGACCCTAACTTTTTCTTATTTTAAAGTCACATATAAGGAGTCTGTTCCCAGTGAAATGTGACTAATTAAACAACTTGACATTAAACAAAACACAAGTTATTTAAACACTGTAGTTAAAATGCAACCAAAGAAAGAGGAATTTAGAATAACTATTGGAAACTCATCAGAATAATTGATACTGTAACATTACTAATTAACTGTTCCAATATAGTATCACCCCATAAGCACATCCCTTGGCAAAAATGAAAATTCAGATATAGATTCTCACATACAGTTCTCCAATCCAGGAGAAAAAAAATGGCTTGAGAAAATTCAGAGAGAGTAGCAGCCATGAAACATCCATTGAAGCTTCCACTTCTTTTGAGACCACAACAGCTTCTGCTTAAAGCTAAACTTAAAACTAAAAAAAAAGAAAGACAGTCTGTGAGAGCTGGCCACACCAGGCTGTTTCCATTGTTCTGACTTGAAAAAGAACTTAAGACTTCTCAGATAACAAGGTGCAGAGCTGGATAAACACAGCAGGCCAAACAGCATCAGAGGAGTACGTTTCAGGCCCAGACCCTTCTTCAGAAATGGGGGAGGGGAAGGGGGTTCTGAAATAAATAGGGAGGGAGGGAGAGGCGGATAGAAGATGGGCAGAGGAGAAGATAGGGGGTGAGGAGACAGACCGGACAAAGAGGTGGGGCTGGAGCCAGTAAAGGTGAGTGTAGGTGGGGAGGTAGAGAGGAAAGAGGTCAATGCAGGGAAGACGGACAGGTCGAGGCAGCGGGATGAGGTTGATAGGTAGGAGATGGGGGTGGGACTTGTGGTGGGAGGAGGGGATAGGTGGGAGGAAGAACAAGTGAGGGAGGCGGGGACAAGCTGAGCTGTTTTTGGGCTGTGGTAGGGGGAGGGGAGATTTTGAAGCTTGTGAAATCCATATTGATACCATTAGGCTGCAGGGTTCCCAAGCGGAATATGAGTTCTGCTCCTGCAATCTTCAGGAAGCATCATTGTGGCACTGCGGGAGGCCCAGGATGGACATGTTGTCTGCAGAATTGGAGGGGGGCCTGAAATGGCTCACGACTGCGAGGTGCAGTTGTTTATTATGAACCCAGAGTAGGTGTTCTGAAAGCAGTTCCCAAGCCTCCGCTTTGTCTCCCCACTGTAGAGGAGGCCACAATGGGAACAGCGGATGCAGTATGCCACATTTGCAGATGTGCAGGTAAACATCTGCTTGATGTGGAAAGTCTTCTTGGGGCCTGGGATGGGGGTGAGGGGGAGGTGTAGAGGCAGGTGTAGCACATCCTACAGTTGCAGGGAGAAGTCCCAGAAGAGGTGGGTCTGGAGGGGAGTGTGGAGTGGACAAGGGAGTCACGGAGAGAGTGGCCCCTCCAGAAGGCAGATAAGAGTGGGGATGGAAAAATTTCTTTGGTGATGGGGTCAGAATGCAGATGGTGGAAGTGTGGGAGGACATTGCATTGGATCTGGAGGTTGGTGGGGTGGTACGTGAGGATGAGGGGAATTCTGTTTTGGTTTTTATTGAAGGGAAGGGGTGTTAGCGATGAGTTGCGGGAAATGCGGGAGACACAGTCGAGGGCGTTCTCGACCACCGAGGGGGGAAGTATCAGTCTGTGAAAAATGAGGACATCTGAGATGTATGGGAGTAGAATGCCTCATCCTGGGAGCAGATGCTGCAGAAGTGAAGGAATTGGGAATAGGGGATGGCATTTTTGCAGGAAGTTGGGTGGGAAGAAGTGTATTCTAGGTAGCTTGGGAATCGGTGGGCTTGAAGTGGATATCGATTTCGAAGTGGTTGCCGGAGATGGAGACAGAGAGGTCCAGGAAGGAGAGAGCGGTATTAGAGATGGTCCAGGTGAACTTGAGGTTGCGGTGAAGGTGTTGGTGAAGTGGATGAACTGTTTGAGCTCCTCGTGGGAGCACGAGGCGGCGCCGATACAGTCATTAATGTAATGGAGGAAGAGGTGGAGTTTAGGGCCAGTGTAGGTACGGAAAAGGGATTGTTCCACATAACCTACAAAGAGGCAGGCATAGCATGGGCCCATGCGGGTACCCATGGCCATCCCCTTTGTCTGTAGGAAGTGGGATGAATTGAAAGAGAAGTTGTTGAGGGTGAGGACGAGTTTGGCTAAGTGGATGAGGGTGTCGGTGGAGGGGGACTGGTCAGGCCTGCAGGACAGGAAGGAGTGGAGGGCCTTTAGGCCATCTGCATGGGGAATACAGGTGTATAGGGACTGGACATCCATGGTAAACATGAGGTGTTGGGGACTGGGAAATTGGAAGCTCTGGAGGAGGTGGAGGGCATGGGTGGAGTCACGGATGTAAGTCGGGAGTTCTTGGATCAAGGAGGAGAAAATGGAGATGGCTTAAGCATAATAACCATATTCCAAATCAGTCAAAGTTTAAATCCGCCTCCGCCGCATCTGCTCCCACGATGAGGCATTCCACTCCCGCACATCCCAGATGTCCAAGTTCTTCAAGGACCGCCACTTTCCCCCTACAGTGGTCGAGAACGCCCTTGATCACGTCTCCCACATTTCCCACAACACATCTCTCACACTCCGCCCCCGCCACAACCGCCCAAAGAGGAACCCCCTCATTCTCACACACCACCCCAACAACCTCCGGATACAACGCATCATCCTCCGACACTTCCGCCATCTACAATCCGACCCCACCACCCAAGACATTTTTCCATCCCCACCCTTGTCTGCTTTCCGGAGAGACCATCCTCTCCGTGACTCCCTTGTTCGCTCCACACTGTCCTCCAACCCCACCACACCCGGCACCTTCCCCTGCAACTGCAGGAAATGCTACACTTGCCCCCACACCTCCTCCCTCACCCCTATCCCAGGCCCCAAGATGACTTTCCACATTAAGCAGAGGTTCTCCTGCACATCTGCCAATGTGGTATACTGCATCCAGTGTACCCGGTGTGGCTTCCTCTACATTGGGGAAACCAAGTGGAGGCTTGGGGACCACTTTGCAGAACACCTCCGCTCGGTTCGCAATAAGCAACTGCACCTCCCAGTCGCAAACCATTTCCACTCCCCATCCCATTCTTTAGATGACATGTCCATCATGGGCCTCCTGCAGTGCCACAATGATGCCACCCGAAGGTTGCAGGAACAGCAACTCATATTCCGCTTGGGAACCCTGCAGCCCAATGGCATCAATGTGGACTTCACCAGCTTCAAAATCTCCCCTTCCCCCACTGCATCCCAAAACCAGTCCAGTTTGTCACCTCCCCCCACTGCACCACACAACCAGCCCAGCTCTTCCCCTCCACCCACTGCATCCCAAAACCAGTCCAACCTGTCTCTGCCTCCCTAACCTGTTCTTTCTCTCACCCATCCCGTCCTCCCAACCCAAGCCGCACCTCCATCTCCTACCTACTAACCTCATCCCACCTCCTTGACCTGTCCATCTTCCCTGGACTGACCTATCCCCTCCTTCCTCCCCAGCTATACTCTCCTCTTCACCTATCTTCTTTTCTCTCCATCTTTGGTCCGCCTCCCCCTCTCTCCCTATTTATTCCAGAACCCTCTCTGTTGAAGGGTCTAGGCCCAAAACGTCAGCTTTTGTGCTCCTGAGATGCTGCTGGGCCTGCTGTGTTCATCCAGCCTCACATTTTATTATCTTAAAGTTTAAATACTTCCTGCTTAGATCCCATTTTTCACAGTACAGCCTTCATAAGAAATTCTCTCACATGTTGTATCTAGGATCTATTTAACTGTTGTCAACACTATATTTGCCTCTGCTCCCGTGCTCTGTTCAATGCTCTATCTTTTGAACAGCTGTCAGCCAAATTGTCTGTTCAACTTGGTACGTTTTTTCCACCAAACTCAGAGTGCTCACTATCACAACCAACTGCATCTCACTTGCTGCCATTTTTAGTCCTCTTTCATGACTGTATTCCTTTTGACAACTGATATAAGGCAGACTATTCCATGTACTATTCCCACATTGAATTCCCAATTCTCAGTTTCCCCTTAGCAATATTTGCACAGTAGATTTTCTTGTCAGAGACATAGAACTCTATATACTCCACAATGTCTCTATATCTGTCTTGCATTCATCTTATTGTTTCCTCAATACCTCTTTGTCTGCACTTTTCTTTCAGCTTGACTACAATCTTGTTCTCTCACCCTTCCGATCTAATTCCACCATTCCCCCACTCCTCATTCAGTCACCAAGTTTCTTCTCATTCTTTTGCACTTTTTCACGTCCCCAAACTCCTTCATTTCCTCCTCAACCTTGTTCCCGATTTGTTCACTTTCACTCCTCCTTCACACAGTTTCCCAATCCTCTCTCAGCTTTGTATTCCTTCCCGCTCCCCAAAATCCACTGCAAACCTCTTCCTTTATTATCTTCTCTCACTTTCATCTCCCTTATATCCATCTTCTTCACCTCAACCTTGTATCTCACTTTCCCTCCATCATTTGCTTTCCTATCATTTCCTCCCAGTCACTCTCTTCATCATATTCCTTGTCCTCCTTGCCTCAGATTTCTCTCTATTTCTCCTTTCTCCACAACTCATTGTTCTCCATCCCTACCTTCTCTGTCTCCCCTTATCTATTCTCTGTTTTTCTGCTTTCATCACTATTCCTACTTTTTTTTGGATTCCTCTTCTTTCTTACTAAGTTCCTGCTTTCCACATTCATGCTGTCACTCTTTCAGTTCTAACCATTTCCTATTCCTTCACCCTTACCCTTTACATTCTTCCTCTTGCCCTGGCCTCTTAATTTTTGTTCCTCTTCCTTCTCCCTGCTTTTTTTCTGTTTCTTTTTAACTTTCCTTTATTCCTCCTTTCTATTTTTCCTTTTCTCGTTTTTTTTTGCCCTGGACACTTCCCTCACTAACCTATTAATAATTGTCCATTCCTTACTTTATTCCATCTCCATCTGCTACTGACTGTTGGCTTTCCCTCCTTTTTATACTCTCAGCTGCCTTTTATCTATTACCTTCTCCAAATCTCCTCCCCTCCTCCTCTCCCTTTTCCACCTCTTTTCTCCCCTTTCCCATCACTTCACTCTTTCTGTCCATTTTCCTGTTCTGTTCAATGTTTTCCCCTCATTTCCCTCCCTTCATTGCTCCTCATTCCCTGAAGAATAGTCATTAAAATTGTTCCAATAGCAAAGTGATTTTCACTGATTGAAAATAATAATTTCATTTTCACTGAGGCTAATTTTAATAACCTGTGGTATGCTTTATTAAACACTTTGTCTAAATCAGGAGAAATGTATCTATCAGCACCTTTGAAATATATTTTTATGAATTATTCTAGTGCATTAAAAATGTACAAGTTAGCATTGCCAACAAAACATCCTGATAGAATAGAGGTTAACACAAGACTTACAACTGTGACAACAGACTCATATTTTAAATATTCACCTTTCAAAATCTCTGAGACCAAAATGTAATTATATTTAAACAGATGTAAAATTTTGAGGAAAAATAACAACTTTTTGTGAATAATAATTATTGAAGTTCAACATTGAAAACATTTTCATTCATTTCAGGCACCAACAGAAGATTTGAATGCTTTAATGTTGTATCAATTTGTTTGAAAGGTTTTTCATTTGCTTAATTTCTGTGGCAAAATCCACAAAAGTAAACGCTAGTGAAATTCTGCAATGAATGAATATCAATGCATAAATTAGATCATCTTTTTGATTTGTTTATTGGTAGTAAATCAATAGTTTAAGCCTGGCCTTAATGTTGATTTTGTAAATGTTTAGTTACCTGTGCAATGAAAAGTAGACAAATTTATCTTGGATGATGTTTGATAGAGATAATTCCTAAAGTAAGAATCACCAATGATTTTAACCATTTGACTGTTTCTAGCTATGAATGAGGACTGCCTCTGAAGCACACTGATGATTTTAATATTGACTGCGCCTGAGTTTTTAGATTTATTTTTGAAATGATGAACCCAGATATAAGTCAGTATTCACTACGGATGCCAAAAATGAACCATCTAAGGTACGAAGTGGATTCATCTGTACAAATGTTTAATATTGCAGAACTATCCTGATAATTGAGACCATATTATCAAATTGGATAAACAGACATTTTAAAATATATATTCAGAGCAATTGTGGAAATAATGGAACAAAAGGAAACCACAGAAACCTCATGGAAAGCATAACATTTATTTCGTGCACACAGGGCCTATTGGGGAATATTTTTTATATATATGAAGAAATGACCCATGTACTGAACTGGAAATTAAGACAAAGCATGTGCCAGAACCAGTAGGCTGAGACACACTCAATATTGTGCCTCAGGCCTTATTTACATGAGACCGTCAAGCTGTGGATGCCCGCTGGGCATTCCAGACAGCTCACCAACAAAGAGGATTTCTATTTCAGGCTGCTTCATTGCCGAAAGTGCTTTTCAAGAAGGGTGATGTGATGTGAAAGTAAGGCAATCCCGGAGAACCTGCGGGGGTGGGGGACACAGGTTGTTGAATGGACAGGTGAATAACAATCAGGAAAAATGGAAAGATGAAGAAGAGGTGTGAATGTTTAGGAGTGATGGGAATAAGAGAATGTGGGGTGAGGCAGTCAGGAGAGGTCCAATCAAAGGCCAACAATCATCTTCTTTAGTGGAAGGAGCATATTTATCACTCAATTATGAATCTGTTAAAAGTTTTAACAGAAGTTATATTTTTGGTTGCCAATCTTTGTCAACTACAGCTAAGGCCATATACAGGCCATTTTTTCTCAAATGCATTTCGCCTGCAATCAGCTGCATTCAGGACAGTTCAGTTTTAAACTGGACTCATAAACAAGCATTAGCTCACTGCTTTAAGGTGTTATTATACTGCAATATTAGTCTATACTTAAATAAAGCAAAAAAAGGATGCGGGAAGTCTGAAAGAAAAAGAGGAATTGCTGGGGAAACTTAACAGATCTGGCAGCATCTTTGGGTAGAAAGCAGAGTTAATGCTTTGTGTCCAGTGACTCTTCATCAAAAGCCTTTTGTAACTGCCTACTTTCCTGTAGATGAGCAGGAAACCTCTGGCACACAGTGAACATGTGTGCTCTATCTGTCAAAGCAGGTATTAGGTGCATATTTCAATTCTGGAAAATATCTGTGCCACCATTCAATTTTCATGTGATTACAAAATAGACAGTGTTAAGAAACAAAATATAGAAGATAATACACAAGGAATAAAGAAGCTTTGGAGTAGCTTTTTGAACTTTGGCTGAACCTCACCATTTGGCAGTCTGCAATAAGTGTACGATGAGAGGAGGCATTTGCGTTTCAATCTGTGCAGCTGACAGCAAGCAGACAGCAAGGCATAATATCTTATTTCCTTAAGCTGTATTGACACAAATTTAAGGGCGTTTAATATTTATGAAAACAAAAATTGCTCTTAAACTTCTTACTATTTTCATAAAAGCAGACATGAACAGGTTGCCCTTATAGTAGAAATAATTTGCAAAATTTTCAAAATGGGACTGTAGAAATTAATTCTTTAAATTTATCTATTTTCTTGTGATTATAATGAAAATCAAAGTCAAAACAAAGAAAATTCACACGCCTGCATAGCAGTTGTTGCACCGTATTGAACTGCAGCTTTTGGTGAAGAGCATCAACTGTGATTTGCTGACAATGGTTTTGAATCCAGATCTTTAAATCTCTATTTAAGTGTTTTATTTCAGAGGAGTGCCCATTCATACATTGCTACATTCTGCTGTCAGTTACCATATACTGGAAGATGCCTAAATATATCAACCTATGTGAGATAGAGGCTTCTCAGCTCATCTCATTCAGTATTTTTATCTATTTCTGAACTACAAGGGACTGACTGACACTTTATAATCAAGCCAGAGAGTAACTGTTGCACAGAAATACAATGGCAATAGAGAAATGGCAGGATGCGGCTTCTCTGACAGATCCTACTTCTGGCGCATAGGGCATGGTCTTGTCTTTGCTTTACTATATCCTGTTGACCATAGTCTGATGTGTTCAAATTATTTCCCCACAATTCTATGTAGCCCCCTTCTTTTATCCCATCAAGAGACCCTTCCACTACCATATTAAACTCTAGTTCGTCCTGCTTAACATAATTAAGTCAGTTAATGTCATTAATAGTCCATGCTATCCATATGCCCAATGAATCCAATTACAGGCGCTTCCTCTTCTTACAAATGTTCTAAGATTCACATTTTTGCCAATAATTCAACTTTGAAAATCTGTGCATTCACATCGATCTTCTTTCCTGCGTGCAAAAGCCAAAATCTGTTATCACTTTCGTTGCTCTTACACAAGATCATGACTTAAAATTATAAGATTGTTTGATTCTACCGCATGGACTAACTGCAATAAGTTTTAACATAACTAATGCACACAATATTAACAAAACTATCTTTGATAAGCATAAAATATGTTGTTGACTGCGTCTTTGCTCAAACTATACGTCAGCACGTGTGACCTCTTTTACCTGCTTAACTCCCTTTTTCTCAGTGAGAGCTGTTTTACACACACAATTAGCAATAGTGGCGGAGACATTTGCACAGAAACAGGCCCTTCTTGTCCAACTCATCAATGCTGACTAAGTTTCCCAAACTAAACTAGCCCCACCTGTCTGCAGTGATAATGGGAACTGCAGATGCTGGAGAATACAAGATTACAAAGTGTGGAGCTGGATGAACACAGCAGACCAAGCAGCATCTCAGGAGCACAAAAGTTGACGTTTCAGGCCTAGACCCTTCATCAGAGAGCCCACCTGTCTGCAGTTGGCCCATATCCATCCAAACCTTTCCTAATTCATGTACTTGCCTAAATGTCTTTTAAATGTTGTAACTGTAATTGCATCTACTATTGTTCTCTGGCAGTTCATTCCACATATGAACCATTTTTGTGTGATAAAGTTAGCCCTCAGATCCCTTTTAAATCTTGCTCCTCTCACCTTAAAAATATACCCCCTAGACTTAAACTCCCCCACCCTAGGGAAAAGACATTTGCTATTCACCTTATCTATGCCCCTCATGATTTTATAAACGTCCCTAAGGTCACCATCAACCTTCTACGCTCCAGTGAAAGAAGTCCCAGCCTATCCAGCCTCTTTTTATACTCAAGCCCTCCTGTCCCCACAACATCCTGGTAAATCTTTTCTGAACCCCAACTAACTTGTTAATATTCTTCCTATAGCAGGGCAACCAGAATTGTGCACAGTGGCCTCATAAATGCTTCGTACAACTTCAACAAGATGTCCCAACTCTTGTATTCAATGGCCCGAGCATACTAACCACACTGTCTACTTGTATCACAACTTTAAAAGAACTATGTACCTGAACCCCTAGGTGCGTCTGTTTGATAACGCAAGACAGAGCCCTAGCATTAACTATAATTATTAATAACAGTGGGCATTATGAACCTTATTGTTATTTTCAGAATCAATTCTGGCACATTATGTTGAATTATTTTTCCTTCATGAATTAATTTGCAATTATTAAAAGAATTTGACAATATGACAAAAACACTGTTGGAATTAACAGATTTTTATGGTTTCTCTGTATTAATCGTTCAGCCCTTTCTCATCTTACCAAAGTGCAATGCCTCACATTTACCCAAATTAAACTCCATCTACCACTCCTTATTGACCCAAGTGATCAAGATCCCTTTGTAATTTTAGATAACCTTCTTCGCTGTCAACTATGCCACCAATTTTGGTGCCATCTGCAAACTTACTAACCATTATTACTAAATGTTCATCCAAAGCACTCATACAAATGAGAAAAGACGAATAATAGTGGACCCAGCAATGATGCCTGTGGAACACCACGGGTCATGGGCCACTAGCCAAACAACAAGCCTCCATCACCACTCGAAAATAACCAGCATGCTTTGCAGTCCAAACTTAGCATTACACAATATTTAAGAAGAATTTTGCAGAACGATTAATACAGAGAAATGATAAAAATCGGTTAAATTCAACAGTGCTTTTGTCATATTGTCAAATTTTAAAATAATTTCAAATTAATTCATGAAGGAAAAATAATTCAACATAATGTGCCAGAATTGATTCTGGAAATAACACTAAGGTTCATAACGTCCACCATTATTAATATACACATGGGACATGAAATTAAGGTGAAAATTAAAGTGCAGTTAAGCACAAAAATACAGAGCTTCTGTGTAATGTACACTGCTCCAGCACTTAGCTGCATGGGACTGCCTTCTCAGATAACAAAGTGTGAAGCTGGATGAACGCAGCAGGCCAAGCAGCATCTTAGGAGCACAAAAGCTGACATTTTGTGTCGAGACCCTTCAACAGAGAGGGGGATCGGGAGAGGGTTCTGAAATAAATAGGGAGAAAGGAGGATGCGGATCGAAGATGTATAGAGGAGAAGATAGGTGAAGAGGAGAGTATAGGTGGGGCAGCAGGGAGGGGATAGGTCAGCCTGGGGAGGACGGACAGGTCGGGGGGGGTGCGGGTTAAGGTTAGTAGGTAGGAAACGGAGGTGTGGCTTGAGGTGGGAGGACGGGATAGGTGAGAGGAAAAATAGGCCAGGGAGGCAGGGATGAGCTGGACTGGTTTTGGGATGCAGTGGGGGGAGGGGAGATTTTAAAGCTTGTGAAATCCACATTGATATCATTGGGCTGCAGGGTTCCCAAGCGGAATATGAGTTACTGTTCCTGCAATCTTCGGGTAGCATCATTGTGGCACTGCAGGAGGCCCAGGATGGACTTGTCGTCTAAGGAATGGGAGGGGGAATTGAAATGGTTCGCGAGTGGGAGGCGCAGTTGTGGGGAATTCTGTATTTTTTATTGGGGGGAGGGGGTGTGAGGGATGAGTTGCGGAAAATGTGGGAGACATGGTCGAGGGCGCTCTCGAGGTCCTTGAAAAACAGGGACATCTGAGATGTACGGCAGTGGAATGCCTCATCCTGGGAGCAGACGCAGCAGAGGTGAAGGAATTGGGAATAAGGGATGGAATTTTTGCAGGAAGGTGGATATTGGTTTCTAGGTGGTTGCCTGAGATGCCTTCTCATCATCTGATTTATCATGTGAATGCATTGAATGATGTGGAATTCCTGCCTTTGTTTGCTATATACTAACTGAATATACAACTAAAGTTAGAAGTTTTGCATTTCAGACAAAGCGCACTTTTAGGTGGTAGAATGATTAACTTCTCTGGTATTGAATATCAACTTTTCCATATGCAGAGCCAAATTTATCCAGGATTTTATTTGTATCAAGTTTGTCTCAGAGTTCCAAGCCAATCAGAAGCCAGGGTCTCTGGAACTCAGCATCATCATGGCACAGCTGTAGATGCTGCCTAGAGAGCAAGGCGCAGACCCTGGATTGAGAGTCAAAGATGTGTTTTGTGCTGGGGCTTTACAGGTTTGGCAGGTTTTGGGGAAGGAGGATAAGATAGCGCAGAATTGAGCACAGGGAGATTTGGCTCCCAGAAGGCCTTCCTGCCCTAGGTTATATCCCTCAGTCTAGCAAAATTAATTCATGTTGAGGAATCACTCCCACATCCACGAAACCGACAGTGTGCCTGCATTTGTTTACCAATCTGGTAGGCTGGCTGTTTCTTATCCTACCTGAACCTGAAGTAGTTTCAATCAAGGCAGGGTAAGTCCTGAAGTGGGCATTTGCTTACTATTTAAGGACGTTAACTGGTGATGATTGTGAAAGTCGGCCGTGGACCTTCCTGCCCAGAACCTAATTACTGGTGTGGCAGGAAGGGGAAAGTGTCTCCCCACTGTTAACTTTTCAGACTAGTTCCTATCCACACTATCTTTGCTACTATCTCTTGGGAGTGGAGATTTCTGGTCACATTGAACTTGTTTTCACACCATTTCATTGCCCTAGAAAGGGTGCTGCTTCATTTTAAACTCCTCCTTCCAGGAAAAGCTATTGCAAATGCATATGGAAAATTAAACAGCTTACAGAAAAACTTACAAACTGCAGATGCCATTCATTCACCAGCTCTAATAAATTCTGTCCGCATATGATTGAAAGCAGCTTTACATTAAAAAGCTTCCAGCTGGTTTATGAATTCTGGCCATAATTGAAACAATTAACACACGAACAACGATCTCAATTCTTACGCTCAATCTGACTTATCATCACAGTTATTGTTTTGTCTACATTTTATTCTCATTGCTATGTCTACTTTACATATGAATTACATGCACATCCATAGATCTAAAACAACAATATGAGTCATGTAATATTTTTGATGGTTACTTCAAATGTCAATCTGCTGACAGTTTAGAGCATATTGTCTATAATGAAAGCAACACTGGAAGGCAGCATTCACTTTTCAAAATTATTTCAGATCACGGTGTTTGTAGTGTCTACATTCATATAAAAAGAGGAAGGTTTTACAAATAATACTTCATGTTAAAAAAAGACAGGCTTTGTAAACAATGGGTTATATTCCTGCAGAAGGGGTATAGAATATTAAAATGTAAAATCATAACAAGAGATTATGAATTAGATCTACTGTTGCTCCAATATGTAAATTTGGTGAAAGCACTGCAATAAAATAAACTGGGATTTGGGAAAAAAAAATCACCATATTTTACATTTATGGATTGAATAATACATTGAAACTTAAATTTGGGTTTCTCGGTAGAAAATAATTTCAAGTTGTCACTGCAAATTTTGAAGAGTTTTGTCATGGTACTGTGTTGATAACTTCTGTGTCCAACACACTGCTAAATTGGATTTGTGGCACAAGAATTTTAGGTTTAGTTGATTTTGGACCTGTTCAAATTGTCCAGTCTATGCTTGTTTGGCCAGGAAATAGGAAATGTGTTGAAATGAATTAAATTAGCTAATTAGTGCCAAGGAGCTCCAATCAGCTCCAAACACATGTGAATGTCTGTCATCACTTTAGCCTTCTGCCCTGCGAAAAACGTATACTCCTCAGACCGGGTTTAAACCCAGAAATAGAAAGCAATATTTCTAGTCTAACATTATATGTAAGTAACTCAGTGCATACTATAAAATTTCCCAAACATTTTTAGCAGCAATCATTTCTACTTATTCTATTGTTAAAATGTGAAACAGCAATAAATCTTGGCAGTATGATGTCATTGCATTCGTTAAAAGATGTGTTTCTAAAAATACATGCAGTTAGAAATAACCATTGAGTCAAATGATAAATAGAAGCCACAAATTTGAATTGCAAATCATTTAGGAATGCACATAAAGCTTGAAATTTCCATGAACAATCTTACAATTAAAAGCTTGTGGTATTTGTTTGTAGTATATTCCTATCTTCATTGTTTTAACAAAGGATCACTGTAATCTATATATTTTAATAGGGCTATCACTGCTAAAACAGCAGATAGAATAATTCATTGCAAACATTTGAAGTGTCTATGCAAAAACATCGCTCTCTGTAAATTAAGGGTTTATGCCTCCATGCACATAACCAAATCCACATTGCTTGCCTGGATTTCAGAGCTCCCTCCTGTGCTTTCTGTGGCTGTGGTAGGAAAGATGAAGGGAAGGCACCTGTGAACTCTGGCTGATATTCCTTCTTACCCACATTGACCCTGTGGAGCATACCTCCACATGAGGGATTGCCTACTATCACCTGGTCATAAACTCTTGAGTCTGTTTCCCACATGGTCCTTTTTGCACCTCTTTAATTTTCACACATTCCTCAGCAACACCAGATTACTTGGGTTGGCACATATGTCCTTTAATATTATTATGACCTGCTGTTGGTTTAGCACATGATGTAAGAATCATCTGTGAAGGCAGAAACTGAATTTTACTTAGACACTGATATAAACTGAATGACTCCAGCTACCAGGAAAATTCAAAAGATAATGTTGTGATTTAAAAATAGCTTGATAACTTACAACATTACCTTTACAGGAGAACATTTTAAATAATACATGGTTAGCAGTGGTCAGTATTCAAAATATTTTAGAAATTTTAATTTACGTATTTTTCAATAATTTTTAGAAGTTTTAATTTATTTATTTTCAACAATGGTCCAAAATTGCTTGATGACCCTTAATATCAGTAATTTTGTTTGGCTGCCTTAAACATTTCTGAAACTTTCCTGCATAATTGTTTAGTATTGTTATATATGATATACAGAATGTATGGTCACAGATCTGTGAAATTTTTTGTAGGCAAGAAAAGTCAGATGTTTATAAAGTGGACAAAGTGTGGAGCTGGATGAACACAGCAGGGCAAGCAGCATCTCAAGAGCACAAAAGCTGACGTTTCGGGCCTAGACCCTTCATCAGAGAGGGGGATGAGGGCCTAGGCCCAAAACGTCAGCTTTTGTACTCCTGAGATGCTGCTTAGCCTGCTGTGTTCATCAGGCGCCACACTTTGTTATTTGGATTCTCCAGCATCTGCAGTTCCCATTATCACTGTTTATAAAGTGGGATTCTTGGTGGTTTACATATGCTGTTGGCTGCTTTGAGGGAGATCCAGTGCTGTCAACTGAGTACTGTTACTGTCCTTTTCTCCTGAAATCTGTAGAGGTTCTCCCACATCAAAGAGGTGGACTTTTAGATTGGCACCAGGCCACACATTTTCATTTTTCCATCTGCTTATGATTCAGCTTAGTTGAAAAAGTCAAGACATAGTAACTTATCAACAGACTCACTTGTCTGCATGTATCTCTATCACACACAACTGGCACATCAACATGTTTGTTCATACCCAATTATTTACCTAGGTCAAATTAACACAACTTTAGCTAAAATGTCCTGTGGTTAATCACATATTCACCCATCCCTAACCTAGCTGTAACTCATACAAATACCTAGCCTGTGTCCACTTAGAAAACAATTCCATGCCACTGTAGCACTTAGCTGAGAGGATCACCTTTTCCTGCATAGCAATCATGATCTAAACTGGAGCCATGGTTGTTCAACTTCACTGTCTTCTCCATCCAGCTCATCTCGATCAGGAAGGAGAATCGCCCATCACTATTGTGCAGGAGGAATACCTCCAATCAATCCAATTCCTAGAGTAGAATCAGCATTCCTTTTTTTATCATGAATAGTGGGTCTGATGTATATCTTTGTTCTATCATCCCCAAAGTGACAGGGAAAGATTTTGAACTAGTTGGGGATGGGTTGGGAGTGTTGGGCACTCCCAGGAAAAAGTAGCACAGTGGCTCAATAGCAGACACTGCTGCCCCACAGTGCCAGGAGCCCAGGTTTGATTCCAGCCTCAGGCAACTGTCTGCATGGAGCTTGCACTTTCTCCCACGGCTGCATGGCTTTCCTCAGGATGCTTTGGTTCGCTCCTATAGTCCAAAAATGGGCAGGCTTGGGTGGATGGCCACGTTAACTTATTCATAGTTTACAGGAATGTGCAGACTAATTAGATTAGCCATACGAAATGCCGAGTTACAGGAATGGGGTAGGGACACTATGTCAAGGTGGGTTGCTCTTTGGAGGGTTGGTGTCAATTTGATGGGCTGGATGGCCAGTTTCAGCGCTATGGGGATTCTATGATTTTACAACAGTAAAGATTCATTGTGGATAACTGATGGGGGAAGAGAACTTTGAGTGGATTGAATGTGTGCACAGATAAAATGGCTCAGACTTCGAACAAGAAGAAGTGATCAAGGGAGTTGGAGCCATTATGCAGAGCTTCCTTGTTTATGTTGTTGCTACTTAACCTACCCAGATCTGCTGAACTGTCAGAACATTTCATTTTTCATCTGATTCATAAGAGCACCAGCTCCTATCATGGTAGTGGAAATTGTCCTCATTTCCAAGTCTGCCATCAGGAATGCATTCCACTGATTAAGTTCCACTCCGTTTTCAACATCCATTCTCTTTCTGTACTAACCATGCATGTAGCATGGTGACTATTATATTTTGATTTGTGAAGTATTTGTATAGCTTATACAATAATGACAGCTGATTTTTGATTTATTTTTCTTTTCCCCAGCAGGAAGATTTTTTTTTCACTTTGTTCCAATCCATGTCCATTATCTTTTCAGATGAACTGTTTTAATAACTATCCTTTCACATGAATATAAAATATCCGACACAATATTCCAAATGTAGCCTAACTGAGGCTCAATAATGCTACAACATTACCTGCCAATTTTTAAACTCAATGTCCTGGCTGATGAAGACAAGACTACCTTTTCCAATGGTGTTGCCACTTCCCAGGACCTGTGTACGTGTACACCCAGATCCCTCTGCCTATCCGTACTCTTAAGGGTTCTGCCATTTACAGTATATTTTCCATCTGGATTAGACCTTCCAAAATGCATTACCTCACATTTTTCCAGATTAAACCCTACCTTCCATCTATCTGCCCAAGTCACCAACTGATCTCTATCCAGCTGTATCCTTTGCTGGTCCCCATCTCTATCTGCAATTCTACCAACCTGTGCGTCATCAGCAAACTTACTAATCAGACCAGTTGCATTCTCCTCCAAATCATTTATATATTATACAAACAGCAAATGCCCCAACACTGATCCTTGAGGAATGCCACTAGTCATAGCCCTACAGTCAAAAACGTACCCTTCCACTGCTACTTTCCACCTTCTATGACCAAGCCAGTTTTTTTAATCCATCTTTCGAGCTCACCTCTGACCCTGAGCACCTTTACCTTCTGAATCAACCTGCCATGAGGGACCTTGCAAAGGCCTTACTGAAGTCCATGTAAACAACATCCACTACCTTACCCTCATCGATCATTTTCATCACTTCTTCAAAAAACTCAGCCAAGTCAGTGAGACATGACATCCCCTTCACAAAACCATGTTGCCTCTCACTAATATGCCCACTGATTTCCAGATGGGAGTAAATCCACCCTCGAAGAATCCTCTCCAATAATTTCTCCAGCACTAACATAAGGCTCACAAATCTGTAATTAGCTGGATTATTTTTGCAGACCTTCTTAAACAAAAGAACAACATTAGCTATTCTCCAATCCTCTGGGACCTCACCTGTACCCAGTGAGGATACAAAGATTTCCGTCAAGGCCCCAACAATTTTCTCCCTTTCCTCTCAATATTCTGGAGCATATCCTATCAGGCCCTGGGGACTTGTGTACTTTGATGTTTTCAAGACCCCCAATACTCCTCCCTTCTGATCTCAACATGATCCCAACTACCTACACACGCTTTCCCAGACTCATCATCCACCAAGTCCTATTCTATAGTGAATACTGACGCAAAGTATTCATTTAATACCTCACCCATTTCCTCTGGCTCCACACATAAATTCCTTTCCCAGTCCTTGAGTGGGCCAGCCCTCTGCCTGGCTACCCTCTTGTTCTTTACATAGGTATAAAAAGCTTTGAGACTTTCTTTAATCCTGCTTGCCACTGACTTTTCATGACCTCTTTTAGCCCTCCTGACTCCTTGCTTAAATTTCTTTCTATTTTCCCTGTATTCCATTCTTGCTTCATGCGTTCCCAGCCTCCCAGCCCTGATAAAACTTCCTTTTTTACTTTTTGATCAGACTCACAATATCTCTCATTATCCAAGGATTCCCAAAACTTGTCAAACTTATCCTTCTTCCTGAAAGGAATGTGCCAGTCCTGAGTTCCAGCAACCTACACTTAAAAGCCTCCCATATAACATATGTTGACTTGCCCTCAAACATCTGCCTCCAATCTACATTCTCCAGGTCCTGCCTAATATTGTAGTAATTAGCCTTCCCCCAACTTAGCACCTTCACCTGACAACTACACCTACTTTATCCATCAGTACCTTAAAGCTTAGTGAATTATGATCACTCTTCCTGAGCTGCTCCCCATACTGAGATGTCAACCACCTGGCCAGTCTCATTCTCCAATACTAGGTCCAGTACGGCCCCTTTCCTAGTTGGACTATTTACATACTGTTTCAAGAAGCCCTCCTGGATGCTCCTTACAAACTCTGCCCCATCCGAGCCCCAAGCACCAAGTGAGTCCCAGTCAATAAATGGGAAGATAAAATCACCCATGACAAGACCCCTGTTACTTTTACATCTTGCCAAAATCTGCTGACAAATCTGTTCTTCTTTATCCTGCTAGTTTTTGGGAGGCCTATTGTAAACCCTAAACATTGTGATTGCACCCTTCCTGTTCCTGAGCTCTACCCATGTTCCCTTGCTGTATGAGCCATTCGAGGTGTTCTCCTGCAGTACATAGAACATAGAAAAGTACAGCACAGTACAGTCCCTTCGGCCCACGATGTTGTGCCATGGAATAATCCTAATCCAAAAATAAAATAACCTAAACTACATTCCCCTCAATTCACTGCTGTCCATGTGCATGTCCAGCAGTTGCTCAAATGTCACTAATGACTCCACTTCCACGACTACCACTGGCAAACTATTCCATGTGCTCACAACTCTCTGGGTGAAGAACCTCCCTCTGACGTCTCCTCTATACCTTCCTCTTAACACCTTAAAACTATGACCCCTCGTGGCAGTCAATCCTGCCCTGGGGAAAAGTCTCTGGCTATCGACTCTATCCATGCCTCTCATTACCTTGTACAGCTCGATCAGGTCACCTCTCTTCCTCCTTCTCTCCAGAGAGAAAAGTCTGAGCTCAGTCAACCTCTCCTCGTAAGACAAGCCCTCCAGTCCAGGCAGCATCCTGGTAAACCTCCTTTGCACCCTCCCTAAAGCCTCCACATCTTTCCTATAATAGCGCGAACAGAACTGGACACAATATTCCAAGTGTGGTCTCACCAGGGTTTTGTACAGCTGCAGCATAACCTCGCGGCTCTTAAACTCAATCCCCCGTTAATGAAAGCCAAAACACCATATGGTTTCTTAATCATCTTATCCACTTGGGTGGCAACTTTGAGGGAGCTATGCACTTGAACACCAATATCCCACTGTTCCTCCACACTGCCGAGAATCCTGCCTTTAATCCTATATTCAGCATTTAAGTTCAGCCTTCCAAAATGCATCACTTTGCATTTAGCCAGGTTGAACTCCATCTGCCATTTCTCAGCCCAGCTCTGCATTCTGTCAATGTCTCGCTGAAGCCTGCAATAGCCCTCAATACTATCAACGGCTCCTCCAACCTTTGTGTCATCAGCATACATACTAACCCACCCCGCAACATCCTCATCCAAGTCATTTATAAAAACTACAAAGAGCGGAGGCCCAACAACAGAGCCCTGCGGGACACCACTCAGCACTGACCTCCAGGCAGAATACTTACCACCTACAACCACTCTCTGCCTCCTGTCAGCCAACTAATTCTGAATCCAGACAGCCAACTCACCCTGTATCCCATATCTCCTGACTTTATGAATGAGCCTGCTGTGGGGAACCTTATCAAATGCCTTGCTGAAGCCCATGTACACCACACCTACTGCTCGACCTTCGTCAACCTGTCTCGTGACTTCCTCAAAGAACTCAATAAGGTTTGTAAGCCATGACATGCCCCTCACAAAGCCATGCTGACTCCCTTTAATTACGCTATGCTTTTCCAAATAGTCATAAATCCTATCCCTCAGAATTCTTTCCAAAACCTTGCTGACCACAGACGTAAGACTGACTGGTCTGTAATTTCCAGGGATTTCCCTATTCCCTTTCTTGAAAAGAGGAACAACATTTTCCTCCCTCCAACCTCCTTTCTCACTTCCCAGAGCAACCTAGGATAAATCTGGTCTGGCCCTGGGGACTTATCAATCCTAAAGTTTGCCAAAATTTCCAGCACATCAACTTCCTCAATCTTGATCTGTTCAAGCCTGTTTTCCTGCTCCTCAAAGTTCTCATTCACAACAACGTCCCTTTCCTTAGTGAAAACTGAAGCAAAAAACTCATTTAGGGCTTCCCCTATCTGCTCAGATTCCATGCACAAGTTCCCTACGCTATCCCTAATCGGCCCTACCTTCTCCCTGATCATTCTCGTATTCCTCACGTATGAGTAAAATGCCTTTGTGTTCTCCCTAATCCTTCCTGCCAAGCCTTTTTCGTGCCCCCTCCTGGCCCTCCTCAGTCCAATTTTGAGCAAGCCTGTAATCCTCTAAAGCTGTGCTAGACGCTTGCTTCCTCTGCCTTACGTACGCTGCCTTTCTCTTTTTGACAAGAAGCACTTCTGTACCCGTCATCCAAGGCTCCTTAATCTTACCCCTTCTTACCTGTCTCAAAGGAACAAATTTATACATCACTCGTGACAACTGCTCCTTAAACAGCCTCCACATGTCTGCTGTGCCCTTTCTGTGGAACAATTGCTCCCAATCTGTACTTCCCAACTCCTGTCTGATAGCGTCATAGTTTCCTTCACCCCAGTTAAATATCTTCCCCTGGTAACTGCTCCTTTCCCTTTCCATGGCTATGGTAAATGTGAGGCTGTTGTGGTCACTGTCGCCAAAGTTTTCTCCTATCACAAGATCTGATACCTGTCCTGGCTCATTGCTGAGCACCAAAACCAAAATGGCCTCTCCCCTCGTCAGCCTGTCCACATACTGAGTAAGGAAACCCTCCTGAACACACCTGACAAAAACGGCTCCATCCAAACCATCTGCACTAAGGAGGTTCCAATCTATATTGGGAATGTTGAAGTCACCCATAACAACAACCCTGCTACGTTTGCACTTTTCAACAATCTGCCGGCCAATGAGTTTTTCGATCTCCCTACAGCTATTTGGGGGTCTGTAGAAAACCCCCAGTGAGGTGACTGCTCCCTTGCTGTTCCTAACTTCCACCCATACTGACTCAGTCAACAAACCTTCCTCGGCAACCTCAGCCCATACCACCTCAGTAGACGAGTCCTCATCAAAGGTTCTTTTAGCCACCGTTATACTGTCCTTGAACAACAAAGCCACACCTCCCCCTCTTTTACCACCTTCCCTGATGTTAATGAAAGATCTTAACCCTGGAACCTGCAACATACATTCCTGACCTTGCTCTATCCATGTCTCTGAAATGGCCAGAACATCGAAGTGCCAGGTACCTATCCAAGCTGCAAGCTCACCTACCTTATTCCGGATACTCCTGGCATTAAAGTAGACTCACTTCAATCCAGATTGCTGTCTGCCAGCACACTCCTGTGACAGTGAGGTCCTGACCATGTCCTCCCTACGCTCATCCTCCTGTGTACTAGGACTACACCTCAGTTTCTCATCCCCCTTCTGAGCTAGTTTAAATCCACCCGAATAGCACTAGCAAATTTCCCACCCAGGATATTAGTGCCCCTCTGGTTCAAGCAGAGACCGTCCTGTTTGTAGAGGTCCCATCTTCCCCAGAATGAGCCCCAATTGTCCATGTACCTGAAGCCCTCCCTCCTGCACCATCCCTGCAGCCACGTGTTCAGCTGAAATCTCTCCCTGTTCTTTGCCTCGCTGTCATGTGGCACAAGTAACAAGTCAGAGATAACCACTCTTTTTTTTCTAGCTCTCAGCTTCCACCCTAGCTCCCTGAAATCCTGCCTGACATCCCTATCCCTCTTTCTACCTATGTCATTGGTGCCTATGTGGACCACGACTTGGGGCTGGTCACCCTCTCCCTTCAGGCCTCCAAGCCACGATCCAAGACATCACGGACCCTGGCACCTGGGAGCCAACACACCAATCGTGAGTCTCTTTCGTTCCCAGCAAAGTACAGTACAGCTGTGATATTCTCCTTAACAAGTAGTGTAACTCGCCCACCCCTTTTATATATCTCTCTATACTGCCTGAAACATTTGTATCCTGGAACATTAAGCTGCCAGTCCTGCCCCTTCCTTAACTAAGACTCTGCAATAGCAACAACATCATAGTTCCAAGCACTAATCCAAACTCTATGTTCATCTGCTTTACCTGTTACACTTCTACACTTCTTACTGTGATACAAATCACTCCTTGGTGTGCACTAACATAAGGATGCAATCCTTGAAGCTTTTGACTTAAAGCCAAAATACAGTATCAAGATCAACTATACTGTCAACTCTGATGAAAGCTGACGGTTCCATAAATGTTCAAGCACAATTTCACATAGAAGCGCAGAAGAGATATGGAACCTACTTTGAAGCATCATCTTCAAGTCCACACTCTCAACATATGAGAAATAAGAGCAGAGAAATAAGACCATAAGTCATAGAGTTATGGATCAGACCCAACCACCTCAAAATATTTTGTGAAGATAGTCTAGACCCTAACTTTTTCTTGTTTTAAATGGTAAGTACAAGGCATTGCGTTCCAAATGCAATTTAATTGGTCAAGCTACCAACTTTAAGTAAAACACACTTTATTCTTACAATGCAGTTAAAATTCTGACAAAATAAAAACATAAGAAAAGAACTAACTTAACTATAACTGTTGAAATGCTTAACAAAACTACGTATATATCTGCTAATCAAGTGTTTCTACATAGAAACAACCCATAAACAAAGGCAAGAGAAATTCAGTAACATAGATTGTCTTATATGAAATTCTAGCAACAAGAAGAGATCCCTAACAACTGCTGAAAACTAACACTAAAACTTCTGGTTCTGTGTGAGTTAAACCCACTCATTCAGGCTATTTCTATTGTTCCAATTTTAAACGGAAATCCCAAGGCCCCACAAACCATTTATTCTATTGGTTTTGAGCAGATTGTTCATCATCTCTGTCTCAAAACTTCTTCATTAAAAAAGGACAAAATATGCCTCTTAAAGTCATTATACTATCACAATCAGCCCTTATTCCATGAGATCATGGCTAATCTGATAATCCTCATGTACACTTTCCTGCCTTTTCCTTAAAACCCTTCATTCCCTTACTGATTATAAATCTGTCCCCCCTAGCGTTGAATTTGCTTAAAGACATAGCCTCAACAGCCCTCTGTAGTGAAGAATTCTGTAGATTCATAACATTCTCATTGGAGAATTTCCTTGTTTTGTCTGTCTGAAATATACTAACCTTTACTCTGAGATTATGCCTTCTGGCCATGGACTCAGTGCAAGGAGTAGCAATCTTTCCTCATCAATCTTGTCAAGTCCCCTAAGAATTTTGTATGTTTCAATAAGGTCATCTTTCATTCTTCTATGACCCAATCTATGCAACCTCTACTTATAAGGCAGTGTCTTCGTACTTGGTGTCAACCTAATAAACTCTCGCTGGACTGCTTCCAATGCCATGTTTCCATAGATATGGGGCCCAAAAGTGTTCACAGTATAACAGCTGTGGTCTTACTAAAGCCCTGTATAGTTTCAGCTGAAAGGCCTTCTTTTATGCTCCATTACCTTTGAAATAAAGGCCAACATTCCATTTGCCTTCTGTATTAGCCACTGAACTTAGATACTAGCTTTTTGAGATTCATTCACAAAGGGTCCCAGATCCCCACATTCTGCCATCTTTCTGCATTTAAGTAATTGTCAGTTTCATTATTCTTCCTGTCAAAGTGCATTTTTCACCTCATATTTCCCTCCAAAATATTCCATGTGCTGAGATTTTTGCCCGCTTGCTTAACCTGTCTATAACCCACTGCATACTCTCTGTGCCATTCTCACTATTTGCCTTCCCACCTATTTTTGTGGCATCCACAAACTTGGATATTCTACAGGTATTTTCCTCATCCAAGTCATTAATATATATTTAAATAATTTTGGCCTGAAATGCTACCTTCAAGGTTCAAGGCACTAGGAATATAATGTGATAATGTTTCCACTTTATTTGTAAAAAATGTGGTGCGTGGCTGTAAAGTATTGATGTCCAAGTAAGATTTTTTCCCACCCTGGTTTGTAGCTGAATAAAAAACCATAATTTTAGTACAAAGTGTAGACTATTTCAAATACATATATAAACATTAGAACCAACGCAGACCACTTAGCCCTTAAGCATGCGTCACTGTTTAATAAGATCACGGCTGCTATGATTTCTTTGAATTTCCACCTACACCCAATAAACATTCACCCACTTATCAAGAAACTATCTACCTTTGCCTTAACAATTCAAAGACTCAGTTTCCAACCTCTTTTGGGGAAGACACTTGCAGAGACTTCCAACCCTCTGTGAGGAAAAACAAATTCTCCTTGTTCCTGTCTTAAATGAACAACGCTTTATTATTTAAACAGTGACCCCAGTTATAGAGGAAATGACCTTTCGACATGTGATCAGTCAAGACCCCTCAGAATTTTTTGCATTTCAAACAAAACACCCTTTGAGATTTATCTGCTAGAACAACCCAATCTCTCTGCATCTCAGATCTCTGCAGCATCTCACCCTTTAGGTAGCATCTTTCTTTTTATTCTCCCTGCCAAAATGGATTATTTTAAATTTTCTAACATTGTAGTCCATTTGCCATGCTTATGCCTGCTGGCTACCTATCTATAGACTTGTTGCCATCATATTTGTGGCGACTTTCAGTGCATGGAAATCTCACACAGATTGTCAATCCAGCCCTTGTTTTTTCATGAAGAAGGGAGCTGCACATTTCTGAGATGAAATGCTGCTTAAAAGCCCCTCAGAATTATAACACCATAGTTCCACACTACAAGAGGAAGGCAAACCACGCCTCTTTATCATGACAGTCAGCAGCCGCCTTCTGAATTCTAAATGTCCTAATAGCAATTTTGACATTTGGGAGGGGGAAGGTTGCCATGCGGTAGAATGCTAGATGGGTAGGGTCTAGAATGTCAGCTAAGAGGGATGCTAGCTGGGTAAAGTGCCAGGTAAGTGGTAAACCAGCTGGGTGGTGTGGTAGCTGGTTAGGGTTAGGGTGGTGGTAGGGATTCAGTTGGGTACTGTGTACTTTAAATTGATCAAAGTGTCTGTTAAATGGAGACCTTTGGATGATGCTGGTTAGAGGATTTGCTGAACAGAAAAGTCAATTTTCAGGGAAATACTTTCAGATTGAGCTATGATAGGGATTCCACAGAGTCCCTATGCACAATTCTGATCTATGCTGGTGTAAAAATCATCTGGCACGTTTATGTCCTTGAAACAGAAGAGCAGGCATGGATCATTTAACCAAATGAGCCTGCAACATAGCCATGGTTAATCTTCATTCACTTCAATTCCTTTTTCCTACTCTCCTCTTATATCATTTTGCATCTTTGGATATTAAGAAATCTGCCAATCTCTACTTTAAACATACTGAATGACTGAGCTTTCACAGCCTTTCATTGTACAGAATTCCAAACATTCACATCCCTTTGAATAAACAATAATTCTCCTCATCTCAGTACTAAGTGATTTGATCATTATTTCAAAGCTACGTGATGCTTTTCTATTCTGCAGACGGGTTACTGGACTCAAAAGATTAGCTCTGTCTTTCTCTCCACAAATGCTGTCAGACCTGCTAAGCTTTTTCAGCCATTTCTGTTTCTGTTTCTGATTTTCAGCATCTGCAGTTCTTTGGTATTTTCTTTTGATGTTTTTGTGTCTATTTTCACTGAGGAAGATATAAGAAATTTCACAGAACTAGAAATTCAAGTGCCCAAGGAGAATGAAGAGTTCAAGGAAATTAGCATCGCAACAAGCCTACGCTGGAAAAATTAATAGGTCTGAACGCTAATAAGTCTCCAGCTCCTAATCACCTACATCCCAGAGTGTTGAAGGAGATGGCTGTTGAGATAGTTAATTCATTGGCAAACATTTTCCAAAATTCCATAGATTCTTGAATGATTCTTGCAGATTGCACACATCACTCCAGTGAAAAGAGAAATGAAATAAATAGGGAACAACAAACCCTCAACCCTTATTCACAGCATTTATGGGAAAATGTTATAATCTAGAAAAGGATACATTGGCTCAGTGGTTAACACTAGTGTCTCACAGCACCAGGGATCTCTGTTCAATTCCAGCCTCAGACGGCTATCTGTGTGGATTTTGCATTCTCCCTGTGTCTCTGTGTGTTTCCACTAGGGGATCCGGTTTCTTCCCACAGTTCAAAGATGCGCAGGTTAGGTGGATTGGCCATGCTAAATTGCCCTTAACGTCTCAGGATGTGTAGGTGAGGTGGATTAGCAATGACAAATGCAGGATTACAGGGTTGGGAAGAGTCTCGATGGAATGTTCTTCAGAGAGTCGATGTGGACTTGTTGGGCCAAACGTCCTGCTTCCACACGGTAGGCATTTTACAAAAAAAAATGCTTGATTAAATGTGATCTGAATGGACATAGTATGGATATGTGAATGGAAAATCATGTCTGATAAATTTGTTGGAGTTACCTGGAAGTGTATAGCAATTAAAGCTCATTGTTGGCTTTGAACAGCTACCATGTTGCTCAGTGCAAAACGGCTTCTCAAGGCACGATCCAGCCGCACAAACCTCTTGTCCATGGACATTGATGTTTGAGGCTTGCCAATTATTGCCTCATGGTGCCTCTCTAATAATTTTACAGGACACTAAGGAAGCACAGACCCATAAGGCAGGATGTACCATTATCTAGCATTGAAAGGCTGCTGCAAGGATACCATATGCACAAGAACAGACCACAGTTCATGGATTGGACCAGCAGCGTCTCAAGGCTGCTGACAAGCTCTCTAATTACTTGAGATAACACAGCAGGCCGAACAGCATCAGAGGAGCAGGAAGGCTGACATTTCGGGCCTAGACCCTTCTTCAGAAACTGTATTATTTTGATACATTTTGATGCTAAAAAGTAAAACTGGATGAGAACCCCTTTTTGTTCATGAGGAAAATTTTCATTAGTGGAACAAACATTCACTTCTGCATCCACGGTATTCTTGAAAATGCGCCCAGTAGTATGTTGAGTCTTATTTATTATATCCAGCTCTATACCTTGTTATCTCAGATTCTTCAGCATCTGCAGTTCCTAATTACTCTAATTACTTGTTCACTTTGTGCCTATTTACATGTTCACAACATTCATGTCTTGCCTTATATTATTTCTCCCTGCTGTGCCAAGTAGCACAGTCATACAACTTGCTGATCAGCAATCGTCAGTCAAGGGGGCTTACATCTTGCTCTACCGCGGTGTGCTACTTCAATCTCATCTGCATCATGTGCCAGCATAAACAGTGTATGTGCAGTAAGCAAGCAGCTCTGCCTCAAAATCTCAGAGTTTCCACTGTCAGTCAGGGGATCCCGACACATTAAGTCAAAGTTGAGGTGATTAGCTACAGTAGGGTGTCTGATTAGGCTGCTTTCAGTTAGGTACCCATGCCCCTGCAGTTTCAAAAATTATTTCACAGCCTATCCTGAAGTCCTCTAGTTGTCCAGGGTTGGCAGGGATTACACAATTGGAGATGTGTAAGAATCAGTCGGTGATCTGGGAACACCTTGTTTGGGGCTATTTCTTTAGGTCAGTCAAGGAGGTGGGCTATAGCGCCAGGTTTTCACTATTGGTTCAGTGCAGAGAAACTCAGGGGAAAGGGGGTTGGGGGTAGGAAATATAAGGAGGACCATTGCATGGGAAGGTGACTCAGGAAGCTGTTCATGGAACTCAGGAGCTGTCATCTGGGGAAAGGTGTTAACAATTTTAAAAGGAGGGGGCAGCTCTATTTGTAGATGGGAATACAGTAAAGCACAGATAAGTTGAATTCCAGAGGTGAGGTACAAGTGAGTGCCCTTGACACTAGGTTGCTTTAGACCAAGTGAGGCATCAAGTAGCAAGGGCAAAACTAAAGTAAATGGGAATCAGGGTAAAAACTCTCATCTGGTTGCAATCAAATCTGGAAAAAACAAGATGGCTGTTAGTGAGTTTTGAGAAATTTTGTAGCTCAGGTTGAGGTTCTGGATTTACGTTTGCTCGCTGAGCTGGAAAGTTCATTTTCAGATGTTTCATCACCATTCTAGTAACATCATCAGTGAGCCTCTGGTGAAGCGCTGGTGTTATGTCCCGCTTTCTATTTATCTGTTTAGGTTTCCATGGGTTGGTGATGTCATTTCCTGTGTTGGTGATGTCATTTTCTGTTCTTTTTCTCAAAGGGTGGTAGATGGGCTCCAAATCAATGTGTTTGTTGATGGAGTTCCAGTTGGAATGCCATGCCTCTAGGAATTCTCGTGCGTGTCTCTATTTGGCTTGTCCTAGGATGGATGTGTTGTCCCAATCAAAGTGGTATCCTTCCTCATCTGTATGTAAGGATACTACTGAGAGTGGGTCATGTCTTTTTGTGGCTAGTTGATGCTCATGTATCCTGGTGGCTAGCTTTCTGCCTGTTTGTCCAATGTAGTGTTTGTCACAGTTCTTGCACATTACATTGGACAAACAGGCAGAAAGCTAGCCACCAGGAAACATGAGCATCAACTAGCCACAAGAAGACATGACCCACTATCAGTAGTATCCTTACATACAGATGAGGAAGGATACCACTTTGATTGGGACAACACATCCATCCTAGGACAAGCCAAATAGAGACACGCACGAGAATTCCTAGAGGCATGGCATTCCAACTGGAACTCCATCAACAAACACATTGATTTGGAGCCCATCTACCACCCTTTGAGAAAAAGAACAGAAAATGACATCACCAACACAGGAAATGACATCACCAACCCAAGGAAACCTACACAAATAAATAGAAAGCGGGACATAACACCAGCGCTTCACCAGAGGCTCACTGATGATGTTACTAGAATGGTGATGAAACATCTGAAAACAAACCTTCCAGCTCAGCGAGCAAACGTAAATCCAGAAGATGGTTGTGTTTGCTGAGGAGTACAGTCATCTCTTGAGGATATTTCTTCAGGTGTTCCTCTGGGTAGTGTCCTAGGCCCACCAATGTTCAACTGCTTCATCAATGACATTGCCTCCAATGTCAGGTCAGAGACAAGGATGTTCACACCATTTGAGACTCCTTGAATACTAATGCAGTCCATGTCCAAAAACAGCACACTCTGGACAACCTCTAGTCTTGGTTTAAAAAGTGACATGTAACATTCACAGCTATCTAATTTTCACAAAACCTTTCATAATCTAAGCAATTCTTTCCAAACTCCCTGCAGTTTTCTCTGCTCTAAGAAGCCATCAGTGCCAAAATTACATTGTGCTGAAGCTAAAAAGTAAAACTGGATGAGAACTCCTTTTTGTTCATGAGGAATATTTTTGTTGGTGGAACAAACATTCACTTCTGCATCCACGGTATTCTTGAAAATGCTCCTAATAGTATGTTGAGTCTTATTTATTATCTTGGAATTTATAATCCTTTAAATATTAAATTATTGGGAGTTTGATATGTTTTTCTCAAGACTGTCTTGAATGTGTTTCACTGCAGGTTTGGACACCCAGTTGCTGTTCAACTGTAAGCAGCTTTTGTGTTGGATTGTAAGTCATTTTCTGTCTGGATTTTAAGTAGGTATTGTATCGAGGGACATGGATAAAGTGGATAGGAAGCAGCTGTTTCCTTTAGTTGAATTGTCAGTAACAAGAGGATAAAATTTTAAGATGAAGGGCAGGAGGTTTAGAGAGGATTTGAGGAAAAATATTTTCACCCAATGTGTGGCGGGGGTCTGCAATGCACTGCCTAGAAAGTTGAAGCACAACCTTCAAAACGTACTTGGATGAGTACTTGGAGTGCCATAACACTCAAGGCTATGAGCTCAGTGCCAGAAAGTGGGGTTGATGTACATAGGTGGCTATAGATTCAATGGGCTGAAGGGCCTCTTCTGTGTTGTATGACTATATGACTGGAAGAAGACAGCCCACAACCTTCACCACAACACCTACGGACAGATAAAAAATGCTGGCCCAGCCAGCAACACCCAAGCCCCGTGAGTGAATGAAAAAGATGCATCCTCAGCATTTCCTCACAGGACAAGAACACCAATTGAATGGTCCTGGATTGTGCCAGCTCCATTGCATACACTCATTGCTGACCCAACAAAGTCTGTTCAGCCACCATTGTGGAAGACAGCCATATATCCAAAGAACTTCTGTACATTGAATTGACTGGGACACAGCGACTGGATGATGACCTCATTCATACTTTTGCCACAAGGACACCTTCAAGTTAGGAATGTAGATAATTGATAAAGAAAAAGGGAGGAACTTTTACTGGAAGCCTGAGTCTGACTATTTCAAAGATCATTGGAAGAATATGCAGAACCTGGCTGAGAACAGTGCTTAGGGAAACCAGAAAACAAAAAGATGCATCAGATAATGTTTAACACAGGGTTGACCACCACGGCTGAAACAATTAATTTACGAGTTGGGAGATTATCATCACCTTTAATAGCTGGAGACAATAAAGAGCTTTGAAGAGACAATGGCAGGAAGGTCACATAAAATTCAGCGAGAACCATGTTATTTGCCTTTTAGCACTAATTAAAACTCTTGAATATTGGTAAGCAAAATAATTGGAATTAGAAGGTTTCATGGTAAAGCTCAACTTCAGGGCTTGAGCGTAAAACTCAATGAAGGTAATCTAGTCCAGTACTGAGGGACAGTTGTATTGTAGGAGGTACTGTATTTCAGACAAAATGTCAAAGTGATGCCTAATTTGCCAGGTGGATGTAAAAGACCTAATGGCATTATTTTGAAGTAGGGCGATATAGTAAATCCTGCTGTCTTGGTCAATGTTTATCTTTCAAATCATGTTACCAAAACAATAGCGGACCATTTGATCATTATCACATTGCTGTTTGTAATAGTTCACTGTACACAAATTGACTGATGCATTTCGTGAATTACGACAAATTATCGTTCAAAAGTACTTAATTGTTTATAAAGTACTTTGAGACGTTGGTTATTTGTGGCAACTTCTACATTAATACAATATTTCCATTTGTTTTGTTTCAAAATATTATTTTTAAAATGCAGACTTTGATCTGTAATTTCTTGTTCAAATATTTATCTTTGGTAATCAGGCACATATATACGATTTGAAAATAGAAAGTGCTGGAGAAATTCAGCAAGTCTGGCAGCGTATCTGAAAAGAAAAACAGAGTTAACATTTCAAGCCTCAGGATACATTATAGGCCGTTTTGGGCTCAGATGAGGGTGCATTTCTTCACTCAGAGAGTCAGCAACATGTGAAATTTAGTACCACAGAAGGCTGTGTAGGTCAGGCATTGAGTATATGCAATAAAGAGATTAATACATTTTAAAATATTAAAGGCATCAAGGGATATGGAGATAAATCTGGCTACAGTATTGAGATCGAGGATCAACCAATGGTCTTATTGACCAGCAAAGCGGGCTAGAAGGACCAACTGGCCTATTCCTGCTACTAGTTTTGATATTTCTATGAGCTGACATGACTCTTCTTCAGAACTGAGAGCTGAGGTTCTGAAAAAGAGTCATATTGAATTTGAAACATTAACTCTCTTTCTTTCTCTGCAGACTTTCTCCACCACTGTCTATTTTAATTTCTCATTTTCAGTCTGTATAGTATTTAGCTTTTATACAAATGTATGTTTCTTGTATGCTAATTTTCAACTTCTTTCATGGTGAAAGTATACTTTCAACCTCAGTATTCATTTTAAAAAACATTTTGATGGTTGTGCAGCAATGGTCAAGAATGTTTGGACCTTTGGTGGAGCAGGAGACATGTTACTGGTATTTTGGTCGCACATTCTTGAGGTTGGCCTGGTTGAAGTCACCAGGCATGATGATCAAGGCTGCAGGGTAGTCCACCTCAAGAACTATTGTAGCATATTTCTTCAAATGCACTCTTCACTTCAGCATGGTGTGGGATGTAGACCTCTCTCAGGAAAGCGAAGGTGAACTTAAGTGGCAGGTGATATGAATGGTATTTTACCGTTTAATATTCTAGGTCCAGGGAGCAGTGATATTCTAGAATCAGCACGTCTGAACACCTGGTGGTATTTATTCGGAGGCAGACTCCAACATCTCTGAGTTGCCCAAAGATGCTGAGCAGTCCATTTGGTGAATTGAGAAGCCCTCAAGCTGTAAGGCACAGTCAGGTGGAGCAGTTCATTTACCTTATTAGTGTAGGAAAGATACTAAAGTTTTTGCTGCATGATCAGAAAGTATTGCATCAAGAAACAAACAACAAAATAAAACAATACCACGGATGTCCAATTGCAGTGACCTAACCAATCATTGCAATATTTGAAGATAAACAATATAAAAATGGGATGCTTTGGATGCGATATATATGGACTTTCAAAGGGTCTTCGATAAGATGCCACCTAAGAAAATCATGACTTTGGAGATCTCATAGATTATAAGAAGACTACAAAATACAAAACTAAAAGCTTGAGCTCTAGAAAATTTCCCAGACTACCAAAATGTGGTGTCACATAGGAACTTTGCGGGGGCTAATATTGCTCACTACATACATATATGATTTCTGCAGAAGAATTGTGAGGGGTAGGTCATGCCTTACAAACCTTATCGAGTTTTTTGAGGATGTGACTAGAAAGGTTGATGAGGGTCGAGCTGTGGATGTGGTGTATATGGACTTCAGTAAGGCATTTGATAAGGTTCCCCATGGTAGGCTCATTCAGAAGGTCAGGAGGAATGGGATACAGGGGAACTTAGCTGCTTGGATACAGAATTGGCTGGCCAACAGAAGACAGCGAGTGGTAGTAGAAGGAAAATATTCTGCCTGGAAGTCAGTGGTGAGTGGAGTTCCACAGGGCTCTGTCCTTGGGCCTCTACTGTTTGTAATTTTTATTAATGACTTGGACGAGGGAATTGAAGGATGGGTCAGCAAGTTTGCAGACGACACAAAGGTCGGAGGTGTCGTTGACAGTGTAGAGGGCTGTTGTAGGCTGCAGCGGGACATTGACAGGATGCAGAGATGGGCTGAGAGGTGGCAGATGGAGTTCAACCTGGATAAATGCGAGGTGATGCATTTTGGAAGGTCGAATTTGAAAGCTGAGTACAGGATTAAGGATAGGATGCTTGGCAGCGTGGAGGAACAGAGGGATCTTGGTGTGCAGATACATAGATCCCTTAAAATGGCCACCCAAGTGGACAGGGTTGTTAAGAAAGCATATGGTGTTTTGGCTTTCATTAACAGGGGGATTGAGTTTAAGAGTCGTGAGATCTTGTTGCAGCTCTATAAAACTTTGGTTAGACCGCACTTGGAATACTGCGTCCAGTTCTGGTCGCCCTATTATAGGAAAGATGTGGATGCTTTGGAGAGGGTTCAGAGGAGGTTTACCAGGATGCTGCCTGGACTGGAGGGCTTATCTTATGAAGAGAGGTTGACTGAGCTCGATCTCTTTTCATTGGAGAAAAGGAGGAGGAGAGGGGACCTAATTGAGGTATACAAGATAATGAGAGGCATAGATAGAGTTGATAGCCAGAGACTATTTCCCAGGGCAGAAATGGCTAGCACGAGGGGTCATAGTTTTAAGCTGGTTGGTGGAAAGTATAGAGGCGATGTCAGAGGCAGGTTCTTTACGCAGAGAGTTGTGAGAGCATGGAATGCGTTGCCAGCAGCAGTTGTGGAAGCAAGGTCATTGGGGTCATTTAAGAGACTGCTGGACATGTATATGGTCACAGAAATTTGAGGGTGCATACATGAAGATCAATGGTCGGCACAACATTGTGGGCTGAAGGGCCTGTTCTGTGCTGTACTGTTCTATGTTCTATGTTCTAATCATAAGCATGGTGTCAAAATTTGTAGATGATACTAAATTGGGATGGGTGGTAAGTGATGGCGGGGTTTGTGCTGAATAATAAGAAAGATTATGTTTTGTTATCTAATAAGGTCCATGACCTTATGGAATAAGAGAAAATGATGGTTATATTAAATATGGTTATTTAAAAGAGAATTTGTTAAATAATCATGAGGTGTGAATTTTTTTGGAGTATGGCTAGCTGAATTAAAACTCTTACCAGAATGTGTACATGGATTCTGCATAAATAGAGTTATCTCCTGGAATATAATATGTCATACCAAATCCTGTTCAGCCATCAATCTTGTTGCTGCTAACTTACATTGGCTCCCAGTGACTAGGTCTCAGGCATTTCATGGCTCAATATAATTGCAAGTAATTGTTATATTGAAGACATAAAAAAAGGTAATGAAATAAAATAATTTATATAGTTTCATGACATTTTGAATGATTGTCAATTACATTATTTTGCTTATTCTGAAAAATATTCCAACAGTTTAATCACATGCACACAAAAACAGAGATCACATAGCCTTCTTGTCATACCTACAAAATAGTAGGATGAATTAAATTCAAAATGAGAAACAGTCACCAGTAATGATTACTTGCCATGTGAATTATCAACTAAAGTAATTATAGTGCTCTTCCACAACAAGTTTAATTTGTAAGACTGTTCTAAAAATTGAATTCCAACCTCTTGTACACAATGGACCATACATGTAATTTACAACAGATTTATATAGCTCTTTGAGTCCATCTGCATGAAACCCTAACTGTAGTGTCTAAGTCAACTACAAGCATAAGGATGCCAGATGTCAGACTAGCAAACCAAGTGGTAGTTGATGTCTTACAGTATAACAGAAAAAATGAAATTGCCGTACTACTTCCTTTGACTTAGTCTTTCTGTTCTTCAAAGCATGATTATCATCATGAATAAATTGGATTTGTCATGAATATATTGGATTTGTGAAGAATGATTATTTGCTAATTTAATCAACATATAAAATTCCAAAAGAAGTAATTGCTTCACCTTTTTGCTTTGTATTTGAAGTAATTTAAATAATATGCAGTTCTTATTGGAATTGCCTATTCAAGATATGCCACTTGTTCAATCGTTGCTGTTCTCACAAGTTAAGTTTTGTCATGAGCCTCAGGTCATTCTACAGATTGTGGGGATTTATTTGGACAATGTTAGATCTCAACACTTTACACAAGCTGAGGGAATACCTTTTTGTAAAGTACTATGTTATGATTATCACGATGGTTACTTTTCTGTACATATTATTTGACATGATAGATTTTTGGGTCAGAGACCACATTTCTGTAAGTTGGAAAGGTTTTACTCATGGCAGATTTCACAAGCCAGGTTTCACTATTTTTTTTGACTTGTGGAAAATTCGCATTGCCGCTTTGTCTCCTTCCCATCCCTAGTTGCCTTTGAGAAGGGGGTGGTGAGGTCCTTTCTTGAACGATTACAGTCCGTGTGCTCTAGATAGAACAACAATGCTATTCCAGGGGAAATTCAAGGATTTTTTAGGAATGATACTGAGGAAACAATAACATATTGCCAAGTCTGGATGGGAACTTGCAAGTAGTTGTGTTCACATGTATCGGCTGCTGTTGGTTACTAGATGGCGATGATTGTGGGTTTGTTGCAATCTACGGATCTTTGGTGAATTTTGGCAGAGCATCTTGTTGAAGGCACACACTGCCATGACTGAGCATCAGAGGTGAAGGGAGTGGGTGTTTGTGAATATGGTGCCAATCAAGCAACTGCTTTGTTCTGGATAGTTTCGAGCTTCTGGAGTACTGTTAGACCTGGAGTCAGTCAGGCAAGTGCAGATTATTCAAACACATGCCTGATTTGTGCCTTGTAGATGGTGGACAGCCTTCAGGGAGTCGGGGCATGAGTTATTCACTACGAGATTCCTAGCAACTCACCTCCTCGTGTAGACATTATATGCCCAGTCCAGTCCAGTTTCCTATGAATGGTAACACTAGGATGTTGATCATGTGGGACACAGTGATGTAATGTCAAGGAGCGATGGTTAGATTTTCTCATAGAGTCATAGAATCAAAGAGTCTTACAGCACAGAAAAAGACCCTTCAGTCCAATTTGTCCACACCAACCATGTTTCCAAATCAAACTAGTCCCACATGCCTGCATTTGGCAATATCCCGCCAAACATTTCCTATTCATGTACTTACCCAAACGTCTTTTAAACGTTGTAAATGCGGTTGCATCACCACTTCCTCTGTAGTTCATTTCACACATGAACCAAAATCTATGTAAAGAAGTTGACCCTCATATCCTTTGTAAATCTTTCTCCTCTGAGTTAAAAATATTCCAACTACTTTGAGACTCAGCCACCCAAGGGAAAATAGCTTTGCTATTCATCTTCTCTATGTCCCTCATGAATTTATATATCTCCAATATTCCAGTGAAAAACGTCCCAGCCTATCCTTTTTTTTATCTTTTTACTCAAACCTTTTATTCCTAAAAACTTCCCAGTAAATCTTTTCTGAACCCTCTCTAATTTAATAATATCCTTCCAATATCAGGGCAACCATAACTGCAAACAATATTCCAGAAGAGGCCTCACTAATGTCCTGTACAACTCAACATGATATCCTAGCCCCCAAATTCAAAGGTATGAATAATGAAAGCAAGCATGTTAAATGACTTCTTAACCATCCTGTCTAGTTGCGATATAAATTTCAAAAAATTATATACCTGAACCCTCAGCTCTCTCTCTTCTACAGCACTACCCAGAGTCCCACCATTAATTGTGAAAGTCCTGCCCTTGTTTTTTTCACTAAATGCTATACCTCACATTTATCCAAATTAAATTCCATCTGCCACTCCTCAGCACATTTATCCAATTGCTTAAGATCTCTTTGTACTCTAAGATAACTTTCTCCGCCTTTATGTTTTCTAAGACTTCCAGCACTTCCTCTTCTATAATGTGAACAGTTTTCAAAACATTAATATTTATTTCCCTGATTTATCCATGCTCCATTTCTTTCTCCACAGTAAAAACTGACACAAAGTATTCATTTAATATCTCTCACATCTCTTGAGATTCAACACATAGAAGGCCTTATTGATCTTTAAAAGGCCCTATTCTCTCCCAAGAGATAATAGGAACTGCCAATGCTGGGGTCTGAGATAACAAAGTATAGAGTTCAATGAACGCAGCAGAAATTTCCGAAGAAGGGTCCAGACCCAAAACGTTAGCTTTCCAACTCCTCTGTTGCTGCCTCGCCTGCTGTGATCATCCAGCTCGACACTCTATTCTCTCCCTAGTTGCTCTTTTGTTCTTGACGTACTTGTAGAATCTTTTTGTATTACCCTTAACTTGACCTGCCAAGGCGATGTCATATTCATTTTTTGCCTTTCTGATTTCCATTTTAAGAATGCTCCTACACATTTTATACTCTTCAAGAGATTCATTTGATCCCAGTGGTACTGAATACATGACTCTTTCTTATTCTTGACTAGAACCTCAATATCTTTTTTGAAACATTGTTCTCTACCCTTACCAGCTTTACCCTCCACTCTTAACAGGAACACAATGCCTCTGAATTCTTGTTATCTCACTTTTGAAAGCCTCCCCATTGTCAGTCGTTCCTTTATCTGCAAACAGTCTACTCCAATCAACTTTTGAAAGTTCCTGCAATTTTTCTTCCTATTTATTTGTGGGATGTGGGCATCACTGGCTGGGCAGTATTTATTGCCCATCCCTAGTTGCCCGTGAGAAGGTGGTGATGAGCTGCCTTCTTGAACCACTGCAGTCCACCTGCTGTGGGTCAACCCACAATGTCATTAGAGAGGGAATTCCAGGATTTTGACTCAGCAACAGTGAAAAAAAGACAATATATTTCCAAGTCAGGATGATGAGTGGCTTGGAGGGGAACTTGAACATGATGGTGTTCCCATATATCTGCTGCCTTTTTCCTTCTAGATGGAAGTGTTTGCGGGTTTGGAAGGGACTGTCTGAGGATCTTTGACGATTTTCTGCAGTGCATCTTGTAGATAGTACACACCGGTGCTGCAGACCTTCAGAGGTGGAAGGAGTGAATCCAAGTGGATGTAATGTCAATCAAGTGGACTGCTTTGTCCTGAATGGTGTCAGGCTTCTTGAGTCCTGTTGGGGCTGCATTCATTCAGGCAAATGAGGAGTATTCCATCACACTCCTGACTTGTACCTTGTAGATGGTGAACAGGCTTTGAGGAGTTAGGCAGTGAGTTACTTGCCACAGTATTCCTAGCCTCTGACCTGCTCTTGTTGCCGCTGTGTTTATGTGGTGAGTTCAGTTGAGTTTCTGGTCAATGATAACTCACAGGATGTTGATAGTGAGAGATTCAATGATAGTAACACTGCTGAATGCCGAGAGGTGGCGGTTAGATTGTTTCATATTCGTGATGATCATAGCCTGGCATTTGAGTGGCGCAAATATTACTTGCCACTTGTCAGCCCAAACCTGGATATTGTCCAGATCTTGTTGTACTTGAACACGGAGTGCCTAACATGTGAGGAGGTGTGAACAGTACTGAACATTGTGCAATCATCGGCGAAAATCCCCACTGCTGGCCTAATGATGAAGGGAAGATAATTGATGAAGCAGCTGAAGATTGTTTGCCCTAAGACACTACCATGGGGAATTCCTGCAGAGATGTCCTGGAGCTGAGATTACTGTCCTCCAATAACTATGACCATCTTCCTTTGTGTCCGGTACGACTCCAACCACTGCAGATTTTGCCCCTGATACCCATTAATTCCAATTTTGCTGGTTTCTTTGGCGCCAGACTCAGTCAAATGAAGCCTTGATATCAATGGCTGTCATTTTCACCTCACCTCTGGAATTCAACTCTTTAGTCCATGTTTGATACAGGGCTGTAATGAGGCCAGGAGCTGAGTGGCCCTGGCAGAACCTAAACTGAGCAGGTTATTGCTGAGCAGATGCTGCTTGATAGCACTGTTGATGACACCTTCCATCACTTTACTGAAATTCAAGAGTAGACGAGTCGGGCGGTAATCGGCCCAGTTGGATTTGTCCTGCTTCTTATGTACAGGACATACTTGGACAATTTTCCACATTATCAGATACGTACCAGTGTTGTAACTGTACTGGAACAGCTCAACTAGGGGAGCAGGATGTTCTAGAGCTCAGGTTTTCAGTACTACTGCCGGAATGTTGGCAGGATCCATAACCTTGCAGTATCCAGTGTCTCCAATTGCTTCTTGATATCACATGGAGTGAATCGAATTGGCTGAAGACTGTCACCTGTAATGCTGGGGACCACTGGAGGAAACTGAGATGGGTCATTCATTTGGCACTTCTGGCTGAAGATTGCTTCAAAAGCTTCAGACTTATCTTTTGCGTTAATGTGCTGGGCTCTTCCATCATTGAGGATGGGGATATTTGTGGAGCCTCCTCCTCCAGAGAGTTGTTTAATTGTCCACTGCCATTCACAATTGGATGTGTAAGGACTGTAAAGCTTACATCTGATCTATTGGTTGTGAATTCACTTAGCTGTGTCCGTCACCAGCTGCTTTCACTGTTTGGCATGCAAGTCGTCCTATTTGGTGGCTTCACCACGTTGACACCTCATCTTCAGGTGTTTCTGGTGCTGCTCCTACTATACGCTTCTGTACTCTCCGTTGAATCAGGGTTGAATCACTGGCTTGATTGTAATGGTTGAATGGGGTATATGCCAGGCCATGAGGTTACTGATTGTGCTGGAGTATAATTTTGCTGCTGTTGATGGCCCACAGCGCCCCATGGATGCCCAGCCTTGAATTGCTAGATCTGTGCAAAGTCTGATCCATATAGCATCGTGATAGTGCCACACAACACAATGTAGGTTATTCTCAATGTATAGGTAGGACTTCGTCTCCGTAAGGATTTTGATTATCTTACTGATACTGTCATGGATGGATGCAGCTTGCAGATTATTAAAGATGACGTCAGGTATATTTTTCCCTCTTGTTGGTTTCCTCACCATCTGCCACAGACCCAGTCTAGCAACTATGTCCTTCAGGACCCAACAAGCTTGATCTGTAGTACTGCTGCTGAGCCACTCTTGGAGGTGGACATTGAAATACCCCACCCAGAGTACATTTTGATGCCTTGCCATCCTCGTGCTTCCACCAAGTGTTGTTCAACATGGAGGAGTAGCGATTCATCAGCTGAGGGAGGAAGGTACATGGTAATCTGCAGGAGGTTTCCTTGCCCATGTTTAACCTGAAGCCATGAGATTTCATGGGGTCTGAGGTTGATGCTGAGGGCTTGCAGGTAACTATCTCTTGACTGTATACCCTGCCAACCCCTCTGCCAGGTCTGTCCTGCCTGTGGGACAGAAAATGTCCAGGGATGGTGATAGTGCGGTGTCTGGGATATTGTCTGCAAGGTATGATTCTGTGAGTATGACTATTTCAGGCTGTTGAGTGACTGTTCTGTGAGATAGCTCACCCAATTTTGGCACTAGCCCCCAGATATTCAGAAGGGGAACCCTGCAGGATCACAAGGCTGTTTCTGCCGTTGCTTTTCATGGTGCCCAAGTCAATGCCAGGCGATCCATCAGGTTTCATTTCATTGCAACTTTCTGGCGATTAGTATAACTGAATGGCTTGCTAAGCCATTACGGAGGGTAATAAAGAGTCAACCACACTGTTTTGGGTCTGGAGTCACATATAAACCAGACCAGGTGAGGTTGGCAGATTTCCTTTTCCAAAGGACTTTACTGAACCAGATGGGTTTTTCTAACAATTGAAATTGATTTCATGGTATTCAGTAGATTCGTAATTTCAATATTCTTTTTATTGAATTCAAATTCCACCATCTGCTATGGCCGGATTTGAATGGGATTCCCCTGAACATTAATTGAGTTTCTTGACTAAACCACTAGGCCATTGCCTTCCCCGCATACATTAAAATTTGCCTTACTCCAATTAAGAACTGCCAGTCCTGTCCTTCCCTCGGCCAAGTTTCTGTATTAGCTATGACATCCCAGACCCATGTTCCCACACATGCCCTGAATTCATCAGCTTTACCTGTAAGATCCCCACAGTTTAACCTTTTAGAGTTACCTCATTCGCTGACCAGTTCTTGTCAGTCTTTTCTAATTAACTAGCACTTTTTTTTATTCAAAACCATAATCACCTGCCTTTTTATTTTCACTGCGACTTAGGAAACCCTCAACCTGCCTCCCACCTAGTTTGAAGTCTTCTGAAATAGAACTAGCAAATCTCCCCAGCGGGATATTATTCCTTTCCAATTCAGGTGAAACCCACCCCTTTCAAACAGTCTTTCCTCAGAACTATTCTGAGGAAAGGTCACAGGACTCGAAACGTTAACTCTGTTTTCTCCTTCATAGATGCTTCCAGACCTGCTGAGCTTTTCCAGAAACTTTGTTTTTGTTCCTGATTTACAGCATCTGCAGTTCTTTTGGTTTTTACTGTCTTTGAGGTTCTGCTTTGTAATCTTCTACCTAACCTCCTATATTCAGTCTGCAAAGCCTTAACCCTTTCCCTTACTTTGTCATTCTTACCAATGTATGCTACATCTTTAGGCTTTGTAATCTCTTGAAAATATGCTTCAATTATTTTGAGACATCCTTGACCCTGGCACTAAGAAGACAACATACTATCCTGGAGCCATTGTCACGACCCTGTAATCTCCTGTCCCTGCTCCTGAAAGAGAGTCCCTATACTGATTGTTAAACCAAATCTTGAAACACCCTGCTTAACATTAGATTCATTCTGCATGTCCAAGATCTGAAGGTCACTTTTATTTTCCACCAAGAAAATCTCCTTCAACAGAATCCAAAATAGAATATCTGCTTGAGAGAGGAATAGCCACAGGAGACTTCTGAACAATCTTCCTGATTGTAACCCATCTACCTGACTGATCCTGCTGTGCAACCATTCCTCTGAATCTACTAGCCATCACATTCTGTGTAACCTGTATGCCCTTAGTGAACTTAAATCTAAACAGAAGATCTTAAAAAACCTTAGGTATTAAAAAAACTATCCTTCCGTAACCACAGATTTCAATCTTAAGCATGCAAAGGAGGAATAAACACCATTAAACATTCAAAATCTTAAACAAAATCAAGTACTTAGCCAACACTCCCATCAATTGAAAAACACCTCCTCTTCAAATCCACTATCAGCCAGCTTTCAAATCTTTGGGTGTGTGAAAAGAAATGCTGATCCCTGATCCCTGATCCCTGTCATTATTTAAATAACTGAAACAAACAAGTTGAAAAGGAAAATCTTCAGAACTCCATCAGCGCAAAACGGCAAAAAAGTCTCTCTCCAGGGTCATCGACATTGAACAAACACGTGGACAGGTGTTTCCCACAAACCCCCAGTGAGAAACAATCTCTCCTTCCTCCTGTATCTTTTTCTTCACAAATTATTTTTTGGACTGTAAAAGTTCCAAAAATAATTTCAAACAGAAATTTTCTGTTTCTGCTATATAAAGCCAGAAGAAATTCACAAGAAAAGAATACAACACAGGAGCAGCTTCAAGATTCACACGACTCTCATTCCATCATTTTTTTTTACTTCTTAGAGATGGTCATTGCCTGGTTTTTGTGTGGTGCAAATGTTACTTGCCCTTTTTTAGACCAAACCTGTGCATTATTCAGGTCTTAATGGTCCTGGATGTGGACTTCTTCTGTATCTAAGAATCCAAAAATGGCACTAAACATTGTGTAATCATCAGCGAACATTTCCACCTCTAACTTTATGATGGACCAAAGGTCATTGACGAAGCAGCTGAAAATGATTGAGCCTCAGACGCTACCCCAAGGAATTCCTGCAAAGATGTACTGGAGCTGAGTTGACTGTTTTCAAACAACTACACCCATATTCCCATATACCAGGTATGACTCCAACCACTGGAGAGTTTGCCCCGATTCTTATTGCCTCTGGTTTGGCTTGGTCTCCTTCTTACCAGAAATGCAGGTCAAATGCATCTGTGATATCAAGGTAAGTCCCTCTCACCTCATCTCTGGAATTCAGCTGTTTTGCTCATAATTGAACCAAGGCTGTAATGAAGTCAGGAGCTGAGTGAACCTGGCAGAACCCAAACTGGGCATTACTGAGCAGGTCATCATTGAGTAGGTGCTGCTTGATAGCACTGTTGATGAGACCTTCCATCACTTTACTGAAATTTGAGAGTAGACTAATGGAGCGGCAATTGGCTATGTTGGATTTGTCTTGCTTTTTGTGTATCTGACATACTAGGCAAAATTCCACGTTATTGAGCAGATATCAGTCTTCTAACTATAATGGAACAGCTTGGCTAGAGATGTAGTACATTTAGGAACACAAGCACTATTGCTAGAGTGTTGTCGGTTCTCATAACCTTTGCCTCAGACCATTTCTTCATATCCTGTGGAGTGAATTGAATTGGCTGAAGACTGGCAGTCCGTGATGCTGAGGACTTCTGAAGGAGGCCAAGATGGATCATCCACTCGGCATTACTGACTGAAGATTTTAGCAAATGCTTCAGCTTTATCTTTATCCCTGATGTGCAATTCTCCCACCATCATTGATGATGAGGATATTTGTGGAGCTTCCTCCTCCAGCAAGTTGTCTAATTGCCCACCTCTATTCATGACTAGATATGATTCGAGTGCAGATCTTGGATCTGATTTGTTGGCTGCAAGATTGCTTAGCTCTGTCTGTCACTTCCTCATTATGCTCTTTGGCATGCAATTGGGCCTGTTTTGTAGCTTCAATAGATTGAGACCTTAATTTTAGGACCACCTGGTTCCTTTTCAAGGCTGCCCTCTTGCATGCTCCATTAAACTACTGTTGATCTCCTGGCTTAATGGTAATGGTTAAATTGGGGATATGTCAAGCCGTGTGGTCATAGGGAGTGCTAGAATATTGTTCGATGCTGCTGATGGCCCACACTTTCTCAGGTCTCGAGTTGTTAGTTCTGTTTGTAGTCAATAGTGCTACGCAACACAATGTAAGGTGGTATAACTACAAAAGCAGGTCATTATCCCCACAAGTACAGTGCAGTGGTCATTCTTGTTGGTACTGCATGCACAGATGCATCTTCAAGTGGCAGATGTAAGGATGGTGTTGAGTATGCTCTTCCATCTTGTTGGTTCACTAACCATTGCCACAGACCTAGTCTAACAACTATGGCCTTTAGGACCTGACCAGCTCAATCTTTAGTAATGCTGCTGCTGAACCAGTTTTGGTAGTGGACATTGATATCCCCATCTAGAATGCATTATGTACTCTTGCTGTCAGTGTTTCCATCACGTTTTGTTCAACATGGAGGAGCACAGAGTAATCCGATCAGGAAGTATGGTAGGTTTTATTCACCAGGAAGTTTCCTTGCTCAAGTTTAACCTAAAGCCAAGAGACTTCATGGTGTTTGGAGTCAACATTGACAATTTTCAGGACAATTCCCTCCTGACTGGAAATCAAAAATGCAGTGGGTCAGGCAGCATCCACGGAGAGAAAGCAAACTAACTTTTCAAGTTGAGATGACACTTCATCAGAGCTTCATGGATGCTGCCTGACCTGCTGTGATCTCCAGCATTTTTTTTTATTTTCAGTTCAGATTCTAGCATCTACAGTAGTGTACTCCCACCTGACTGGATACCTCTGTACAGCCACTCTTGCTGGGCCTGTCCTGCGGTGAGACAGAACATATCCGGTGATGTTAATGGCAGTGTCTATAAAATTGTCTATAAGATACGATTCCATGAGCATGACTGTGTCAGGTTATTGTTTGACTAGTTGGTGAGACAGCTTTCTCAATTTTGTCACTAACTTCCAGAAGTTAGTTAGGAGGATCGGGTCAATCGGGGTGCATTTGCCATTGTGGTTTCCAGTGCTTACATCAATACTAGGTTGTCCATACAGTTTAATTTCTTCTTTTCAGATTTTGTCATGTTTGTTATACCTGAATAATTTGCAAGGCCATTTCACAGGATAGTTAACAGCTGTTATGGGTCTCAAGTCATTTATTAGCCAGACCAGATAAAGATGGCAGATTTCCTTTCCTTAAGGATGTTCGTGAATGGTCTTTATTGACTGCTAACAATGATTTCATGATTATCTTTGTTCTAGGTTTCTTTTGAATTCAAGTTCCACTATCTGCAGTGGCAGGACTCACATCTAAGTTCCCAGAGCATTACCTGGGTTTCTGGATTAATAGTTTAGTGTTAAAACTACTGAGCCGTTGCTTCTCAAAAAAATCGCTAAATTATACATCAACTTGGCAATGGGTCTCAACTATGATGTTAAAATTTTGTAAATCTAATGGTTTACTTAAATAAAGGGTCCTAAATGTATTAAATATATATATAGATCTTTTTAACATCTTAATGTCCTGCTCTAAACATATTTCAATACATATAGTAACATTCATGTTTTACAGTATTGCATCAGATGGAATTAAATGAAATTGTATTCATTCTTTGTAAGATGAATAGTTTTCAGAAGTGTTAGATGTTTTTTTCTTAAAAAACATGACAAATTACAATGGGAATAATTTAGCTAATAAGGGATTTTTTATTTTATTTTAAAACGGGGACAGTGTCAATGTGCTACAATTGCACCACATCATGAATAACCAGGCTCGAAGGAAGGATGAAAGAATATGCTCCCAAGTAATAGCTCTCTCCAAGCCATTGATGTAAATACCAAGTGCAACTATTACATTATTGCATTGAAATTACTAGAGGTGCAAAATTTAAAATCTAGGCCTCAGCTTCTTTCTATAAGTAAACCTTACTATAAATTTGACACATCTGGAGACTTTAACTTTATAAACAGTTTGATTATTACTTTCAAATGAATTTTCTGTACTCTCCAATGTAATTTCTCAGCATTTTACAATAGGAGATATTTCTAATATTGTAAACAGAATATTTTCCAAAATATTTTTCAATCTAATAGTATCCCTTATAAATAGTGAAAAAGCTTACTTTGAATATATTTTTTCTCTTTGAAACTCAAATATATATATGACTCTCTACTCATTGTAGGTTTGACAACTTATTGTATTAAATGGACAGTACAATTGCATATTAATGTTAGTATTGTTGAAGCAAGAGCATGCAAATAATGGTCGAAGAGGCATACATTTTATAATTTACGCAAATGCTCTCTATTAAATTATAACTAATGTAATTAAATAACATAAATGTAATAATGATGGCCACTGCATATAAATTGCCCTGTCCTTTTCTAATTTTACAACATATTTTTGCGTGATTGTTGTATTAGCTTATATTATTCAAGAAATACACTTGAATGCATTTTTATTTTTGAAGTGCACTGTACAATAAATATAAAACCAGGAGTAACTTATGCTGGAAAATATTTGGCAAATACTAAAAAGTGAACTTAATTCTATCAATTAAAAATGAGAAATATGTAATTTTGCTAAGCTTGTTAAAAACAGACTTACATTCGTTTGTATGTCTATACGAATATTTGAGTGTGCATTATTACGCATTTACTGAAATGTGATTTTTAAAAGAAGACCTTACAAGAAATCTCTCTTCGAAGCAAAACACCTGCAGCTATGCAGAAAGTCTACGTCAATGCTTCAATTTAACATGCCATCCACAGCGGTGAGCTAAGCCTGACCCTCTAACCTCCTGTGACTTTTTGTCCACCTGGCAAAATGCTCAGCTCAGTCCACAGCATACAACATAATCTGCAAGCATCCAATATAGTTGACATTTCAGAAAGTGCCTGCTTCATCACATCACACTTTCTCCTGCACTCAACATGTGGTTTGACTTTGCACCCAATTTTCCTCTTGAGGACTTAGTTAGCACAAAGCAGCACCTGTCTTATATTAGCATACTGGCAGCACGGAAAACCTGATAGAAATGTTCAGTGCTACTTATAACTGATCAAATGATTCCAGCTGTCATTTTTTTTGCTCAAAACTTTAAAGGGATTTTGTCTACTGAAAAACAAAACGGTTTTGTGTACAATAAGAATACAGTCAACTTCGGACCTATGTGGCACTGTCAATAACTTTGCTTTCATGAGGCACCTGAAAGATGTTTATCCTTATGACAAACAGATTTTTGCCATTCCTCAGTGACAAAGGAAATGTGTAAACTTGAGTGGTCTGCAGAAATGGCTTTGGAGGGCACGCATGGTTTTCTGGGGTTGCCCTTTTTTACCCTGGCTAAATCTCATGGTTCCAGTTGTCAGAATGATTTGTAGACTTGTCTAATGTTCGGGAGATACCTGCTGTGCATCCTGTTCCCAGTGGAGTGAGTATAAGCATCTGTCTCCATGCCCATCAGTAAGGCCTTTTTAAAAGCAAAAGCTATTCCTCCTCAAACTGGGCACTAGAAGCATAATTTTTAACTTTCATTCAATTTAATTGTATCATGTAACCTTAGCTTTAGCCCTTGAGTATAGTGCAAGTATTTTGATCACTTTTATGATTCAACAATCCGTTCCAATAAACACCTCTAAAATATGTGATCTTGAAACACCTGCTTTTGATCTGAGGAAAAAGCTAAGGAGGAGAAATAGATTTCTAAACATAGGTGCAATGGCGACTAACGTCTCGTGCTTAGAATATACAAGTGTTAATGCAGCATGTGATTAAAACTCATAAATACAAGCTTGTAGATTTTCAAAATCAATTCAATTCCACTGAATTGATTATTTTGAGTCCTAAAGACTTCTGTCTTAACAATGTGACTGATAGATCAGATTAATTTTAAGGAACAAAATATGAACAAGAGCATTTAGTATTTTACCTGAAGCAGACATGCTGAAATGCACTTGAGATGTAGGTGCAATATCATCAAATTCCTGGAGAACTACACTCTTAACTTCTTAATAAATTCCATGGAAAGATTCGATCCTGGCACCCACAAACCTGTATTTCTATTCCAATTTTACGAGTGGAAAGGGTTGGTTAGCTCAATGGCTAGTCAGCCATTGCACAATTTAGAACAAGACCAACAGTGTGGACTTGATCCAAGTTCTGGCTGTTGTACACTTGGGGACGACCTTTTCATCCAATCCGGTGTAAAATCATAGTATATACTAGGATTCAGCGGCCCTCAAGCATTCTATCTGCAGAAGGAAAGGAATCATGTACGACAAAAATACTAACCTAATTCTACTTCAAAGAAGAAAAAAAGTCCAGAATCTTTCAGTGTGTAAGGTTCTAAAGCATTTACATGATTGAACCATCCTGAATGTAGCCTCTCCAAGGCAATTTGCATTAAGGTAATGTCATCTGTATTTCCTCTAATCAGTGATGCTTAAAAGGACCGCTGTCATGAAAGAGGTAAACTTTTAATTAATTACTCACCTGGAGGGGAAACTGGGGGTTACATGATATCCTCTGGAGATTCTCTAGGTCCAAAAATTGTTGGAGCAACTTACTTCCCACTCGATCCACTCAATATAAGTGTGAGATCATCCATTTTGGTAGGAATAATAGCAAAATTTGCTCTGTTTTAAATGGTAAAAATTGCAGCATGCTGCTGTGCAGAGGTACATGAGTGTCCTTATGCATGAATCACTAAAAGTAAGATTGCAGGTGCAGCAGGTAATTAAAAAGGCAAATGGAATTTTGTCTGCCATTGCTAGAGGGATGGCGTTTAAAAAGAGGGAGGCTATGCTGCAGCTGTATAGGAGTACCGTGTGCAGTTTTGGTCTCCTTACTTGAGAAGAGATATACTAGCACTGGAGGGGGTGCAGAGGAGATTCACTCATTTGATTCCAGAGTTGAGAGGGTTGGATTATGAGGAGAGACTGAGTAGACTGGGATTATACTCATTAGAATTCAGAAGAATGAGGGGAGACCTTATGGAAATATATGAGATTATGAAGAGAATAGATAAGGTGGAGGTAGGGAGGTTGTTTACGCTAGCAGGTGAAACTAGGTCGAGAAAGCATCACCTCAAAATAAACAGAAGCAGATATAGGACTGAGATCAGGAGGAAGTTCTTTACCCAAAGGGTTGTGAATCTGTGGAATTCCCTGCCCAGTGAAGCGGTTGAAGCTACCTCGCTGAATGTTTCTAAGGCAAGGCTAGATAAATTTTTGAACAGTAAAGGAATTAAGGGTTATGGTGAGTGGGCAGGTAAGTGGAGCTGAGTCTCAAAAAGATCAGCCATGATCTTATTAAATGTCCAGGCAGGCTCGAGGGGCCAGATGGCCTACTTCAACTCTTAGCTCTTATGTTCTTATGATCCACCCGCTCACCTACATATATCCTTCCAATCTGCCAGATCCTTCTCCCTTGATCACCACACCCTCCTGAATTAGTAACCCTCTGTCCTCCCTTATTCTGGCTATCACTTTCTTCCCAATCTTACTTCGGGTCTGCTTCCATAGGCAAAGTGGCCTGTGACAACCAGCAGGATGTTTAATCCAGTGCAAAGTATACAAGACTTTAGTATGAATATGTTCCACCCTATTCTTCCACCACTGCCAAAATTCTGCTACTTTTACACAGTGGAATAATACAACTTCCACCCTCAGTTATGTAATTCCATCTGGTGCACATTGTAAACCATCTTGTCTCAGATATAATTTTATTCATAAGTAACAGCAATTACATATAAGGCTTGCTGCTGTTTTAGAACAACAGATGCTATGACTTAGAAGACATATACCATCAGAGATCTGCTGTATAAGATTATCTGTCTGTCGAACATTTTAACTTGCCACAAGTCCCATTTGGTATGCCCTTGTACACAATGACATCATACTCACGTCATAATAATATGAATAATGCTTCAATCAAAAAAGATTTGACAATCAAAGATTGAATGTTACAAAGAGCATCTTTGACAAAAGCCTATAGAAATCTCAGTTCCACTGAAGATGTATTCACTTTATTAAAATTGAGTTTATACTTACATGATAACATAAACCAAATAACAACTATTTAACACCTGATTTGCAAAGCAGGACATTATTCTAAACTTCACTCAACAATTCAGAATTTACCTGTCGACAACTCAACACAAGCAGCAGGCTTAAAATTCAAAGAAATATGAGAGACTGAATAATGAGATGAGACATTACAATGGCCTTTCATCTTTGAGTCTTGATTCAAATCCAAGCCAGATTGATGGGTTAGAAGTTATACGTGGCTATTAACTACAGTAAACCAAAGTGATGTAAGTTTAGGCAGTCTGCATTCAAATTTTAGTTGACAGAAGCTCTTATCATAAAACTGGCGCTAAATTAACCCTGAAGGAATAGGCAAAAGGTTGATGCAGCAATTTAGAAAATACCAAACTGTTTCAGAACAAATTATTCTTTTGAGATTTAGGTAGTTTAGAGAGACTAGGGGAGAAATTTAGATAAAGCCTAAAAATGGGTGTTGAGATGACGATGTGCAATTTACTATGCAAATGTTCATTTCAGTGCAGACAGGGCACTAGTACATTCTGTCAGCAATTAAGGCTTATCAGCTACATCATCCAAACACATTTTGCCATACTCACTGACACACTTCCATCTCTCTCACTAGGCAGATACAGTTGTGTTTCCTCACAACGAGGGGAACCATGCTAGAATAACCTGCGGTCCGAGGGAGGGGTAAGCCAATTGAAGTGGACAGTTTCCTCATATCTAATATCCTTTTTTACACCCCTTACCTCTTATTCCATAACCTCTTCAGGCTGTTAAGATGCAAATCGTGTAAGCCTGCACAACTTGCTTCTTTCCCCTTCCCTCACTGCATCCTGCGCTTATGAATTTCACTTTCCAGAGATTCCTGACCGAGGAGTATAAAAGGACCTGAAGGCCAAAAGGCAAGGGCTGATAATGTTGAAACTGTTAATCTCACAGCCACTGCTAAGTGATTGACATTTCATGCAGCCTAGATGCAGATTGAGAGATCCCCATTTCCTCTTTTTCTTCAGCTTTCCATCTTCTGTAGTGTATCCCTTATGAATAAAAATGTGCATTTTGCAAAACTCTTCCAAAGATCTGCTTCTCAAATTTAACAAACCTCTCCTGATATTAATAATAACCTCTCCTCTATTAATAATGTTGCATCTCCAATATGATGCTGGCTACAAATTTATAAAAGACAGTTGTTTAACATACCATCTGCTGCAGAATAACCAGCAGACAACAGAAACAGCTTTCCCCATAGGAGGGAACGCTAACATAGCATGAAGCTTTCATGCCACTGCAATGTTCCAATTCACCATATGGTATACCAGGTAGTCTGCAGTCAGGTAATCTGCGGTCCACACCTACATAAAGCAAATGATGAGCCCTATGTTTGCAAATGGCAACACCTTCATCACGTTTCCTGTGGTGAAGAGGCACCAACTCAACAGGCCACATAGTTTTCATTGGATGGCAGAGTTTTCTTATGTGCATCTACAACATTGTCAAAGACACCACTTGAAACTCGTATCAAGTCCACAGTCTACTTGAATGTGTGCCATCAGTTCATATCAAGTAGTGTCTGTTCACAGAAACAAAATTATGAAAGATTATGACTTTTTCCAGGAAGCTGCCTTTATTTTACAGCAGGTCATAATGCCTACAATATTTGAAATGAGGAAAGAATTACGGTTAATTATTCTTTTTTGAACCACGTTAATAATAAACCTGCCCATCAATTCCTCCCATCCACATTCTGACACTGAAGACACGAGACACAATTTGAGGTATAGTCCTCATTTAAGTAAAGCTGGCATCCTGCTTGCTCCAAAACATGTATCACAATGTAGATCTGTCAGCTCAGACCAGTTCAATATCAAAAGGCAGGCCAGCAGCAAGTTAAGTCCAAGTGATGGAGTCTGTGAGAACAGGATGTAAGAGTTGAGAGAGCAGAAGGTGCACCTAAGAAATTTGCAGAGTAGATTATTTTTGACAGACCTGCTTCTCACAGCCCCAGGAAAATAATTTAAAACTTTTTATGTGGCTTCTTAAGCAGTATTGTCTGTAAATATGTTCAGGGAGCTCTAATGTAAAATGGTAATCAAGATTGGAAGTACATCCTCTGAGTGGCATGGTGGCTCAGTGCTATCACTGCTGCTTTAACACACCAGAGAACCACATTTCAATTCCATCCTTTGGCAACTGTTTGTTTGGAGTTTCCACATTCTGTGTGAGTCTGTGTGGGTTTCCTGTGGGTGCGCCGGTCTCCTACCACTGTCCAAAGATGTGCAAGTTAGGTTGATTGGCCACAGGAAATGCAGAGATAGGGTAAGAGGGGTGGGTCTGGGCGAAGGCTGCTGTTCAGAAGGTAAGTGTGGACTTGATGGGCCGAATGGCCTCCTTCCATTTTGTAGGGATTCTATGATTCTCTGCACCATTCAGTTCAACTCTTTTGGATTGCAAGATTGAGGAGCATGCAACAAATGGTTATGAATCTTGACACTTGCTCTAGTCTTTACTTAAAGGTTCAGAAAGCAGGATTGTTAGGAGTCAATTGGTAAAGTTTAGTGTTTTCCTTCAGGAGTCAGCCTAGTATCAGTAGAATAGAAAGATATTGACTCTAGAACGGCAAAGTGCCATGAATACAAACAAGAAACCTAGCATAAATTTTTACAATTGTTGTCAAACAGAAGTTAATAAATGAGCAAATAAAGGTTCCTCCTTTTGACAGCTGATTTGTAACGGGTAAGATGAAATAAAGGCATTCAACGTTGACTGTGGACTCCACAAAGTCTCATGACATCAGATCAAATATTGGCAATCAAAACTCCTGTTAATTACCATATACTACACCACATCAACACCATGACTTTTCTTTAGCTGATGAACAAGCACTGTCCCACATTGAACACAAGTTGAAAAAGTACTGAAGAGGGGGCCAAGATGCAGACTGCACTCTGGATGTACAATCTTCGATGTCCATATCAAGAATGGTTTGACAGCACAACAACTGACTGATATGTTTGATTCCTAAAGGACAATGTTGCTAGATTGGGTCTACGATTGGTGGGTGAAGGATTCAAAAAGAGGGAAAAATGTATTTGATCTGACCACCACTAAGCTGCCACAACAGATGCAATGACCCATGACAGTATTGGTAAGAGTGGCCACTACACAGCCTTTGGAGAGACAAAGTCCAATCTTCACTGATTATCCTCCCTCATGTTGTGTGGCACCAATTACATGCTGAATGGGAAAGAATTAGAACAGATCAGGAAAATAAAGACTTAGGCATCCATGAGGAATTGTGGGCATCAGCAGCAGTAGGATTGTGCTCTAACACAATTGCAGCCTAATCACCTTCCAAATCCCCAATCTTAATGTTATCACTAAGCCAGGATTAATTGAGGACATGAGATAGTAGGCACTGCAGATGCTGGAGAATCCGAGATAACATGGTATAGAGCTGGATGAACACAGCAGGCCAAGCAGCATCATAGGAGTAGAAGGCTGATGTTTCAGGCCTAGACCCTTCATCAGGCTACTGCAAAACAACTTTGTGAGATAATTCTCCTCAATAAATTCCAAAGCTCATTCTAATCAGGACACATGTCGACAAACAAGGCAGGGCCCCGACAGGCAGCCATTACAACTGATGACTACGAGTTAACACACAGGCACCTTGCAATAATTGCACAGTGACCAGTATCCCACCATCTTTTATTTCCCTGCGTGCATTACACTGGCTGTGGCCAGCCAGCTCGCAATCAGTTCCCAGAACAAAGAAGATCCTAAACCTATTGGTCACCCATGGCTTCCTGATTGGTTCCGTTTAACAAACCCAATCAAGGATCTCACAGCCAATGAGATCCACCTGGTTTAAATCATTACACACCTAAACTCAGGAAAGTTGGCATCTGGGAGCTGTCACATACCGGAGACATCTGGTGTAGTATGAAATAAATAGCCCTTAGAAAATACGGTGAGATTAGATAACCACACAGAGAAAACAAAACAGTCCCTGACCTTTAAAAAAGAGAGATCCAGGTGGAAGACAAGTAAGAAACCACCCCTTGTGCTTCCATTGCAGGAAACAGGACACACACAGGACAAGTGTTCATTCTAGTGATCCACAGAAACTCATGCTGCAAGACCATTGTCTATTCCATTGAAGTTGATCAGTATTTGCTCAGTCATGGCTGTTGATAAATGCAATTGTGACCACTGACTGTTTTTAAAGAAAAAGAGAAATCAGTATTCTCCAGGACTCTGGGTGCTCACAGACCTTGCTATTTGTGAAAATAAAATACTTTAAAACTGGAAGTAAACTAAATTCCAGTGTATTGATAAAATCAGAAAGAGTTTAAAGGTGCCACTGGCAGGAATTTACTTGTCTCCATGTATCTCCATGTCTAAATCCATTTTTTGGTCCCTAAATCAGTCCAGACATTACCACCTTATATTGTTTAAGTGCCTGTTGAAGAGTTGGATTCTCTTTTAGGTAAGTTCCAAGTTGCCTCTCAGACTGTCTCTGTTCTATTGTTACATTATTCCAGAATAGCCAGGAATTAATTAGTGCATCAATGCGTATCCCAGGGTGACATGTTCTCTATGACATTGCAGCCATGTGGCAAGTGACAAAGTCTACAAAAGGATTATGCCTAACATATGAGAAACAGAAGATCTAACACTGTCTTTGCTTCTGAGTTCCTTTGTCAACTTCCGTCTGTACCTATATATTCAGCCTAATTTTCAAAAATATCATCCGAACGCTATCATTCCATTATTCTTGTTACTATCCATCTCGTTGATAATTTAGAATGCTCTTATTTTGTTTGCACTACCCTTCTCCTTCCTAGGTATTTACATTGATTGTTTATATTAAAATAATCCTACCTTTTTTTTGTTGGTAGCTGTCAGGGATAAGTGGTTAAATCCATTTAGCATCACATGCAATTCTGCTGTCCATCTGGCATGCAGCATTACATAGCAAAATTCATTACATTTTGAACTTGGAAGATGTGCAAGCTGCACTGTAGTTTCTGACTTCTGTCTCAACTGAAATTTTCCAACCTGACTGCCTAGGTATGCTTTTCACGTGCCAATATTTTCTGAAAATTAGGGTGTGAGCAGATCCTGCTTGCAAATTCAGTATGTCAGTACATAGTACATCAGTAATAGTGAATAAGGTAGATTTTCTGTAAGAAGATCTGGATGGTGATGTTGCTTTCTACAAACTGCATGCTTCATCACAGCAGAACACCTAAGGGTTTTCTTCATTGTTATAATTTGTGGAGCCTCCAGCATGGAAAAATCATCAGGCGTTAAACATTTCCAGTTTGTATGGTGTAGTAACATACCCCACAACAGCTTTATCCAGAAAAGAGTAAATGAGGGAGAAAGGAGTGAATTACATTGTTTTATTTTATAAATACCCGGCTGCATATAAAACAACACTTCCAATTTATTGCATTTTAACGTAATAGAACATTTTGCACTCTGCTCTTTTTTATCCACATAATTGCTTATGGAATTCATTTGATTCACTTTCATTCAATTCTCACTTGTCTAGCCTCTGCATTTTCTTAAAAATTGTTACATTCTAACTTTTTCCTCTTATTCCGAAAGGCTATTTTCTCTCGCCAGTACGCAGTCTGATCAAACGAATATTTTTTAATATCTTAAGATTTATTCTGTGAATTGTAATTGTGAAAGATTACTAAAAGTTACCACTTAGTATTACTTAGTTTCTGTTGGGTTGAACATTGATATGAACATACATACATGTGTTTGATGTCATAAAGTTCAAGTAGTTGGAATATTTTAGGCGATAGCTACTGCAACTGTGAGCTGGTGATTCCACATTTTTTTTTCTGTTCTTAAAACTTCATGGAACTGATGTGATTCCACCTTAGGAGCCTTAATAGAACAAATCTATAATGGCGAAATATATTATAGCAAATGCTAATTATGTCACAGGCTCAAAACAATTTTTAGGCTCTGATAGCTACTTAAACCATTTAGTTATCCTGGTTAATAACGTTATTATCAGAACTCTTCAGTTGAAACACTAAAATATACACCAATCCAAATGTTATTCTACTGATTAGTGATACTGGCTTAGTTTCTAATTACACATTCATAGTTCAACCTTTCAGACAATTCTGTGACTGCTGCTTCATCTTAGCTGATTGCAAA